>NC_039364.1:177340076-177514334 GCF_003573695.1 Papaver somniferum | reverse complement strand
ACTCAAAAAAGTCTACAAACTTCGGTATAAGTCAGAAATTGATTTCTGAGACTAAATTGTAAACTAGAAAAACTCATCTTTAACAGAAAAAGTTTGAAAAATGTATTTTAATCACAAATTATATGTTCTAAGGAATTACGTCTAGTAAAAAGTGCATTTCTATGTACGTTAATTCAAGAAAATATGAAGGAAGCCAAATTTCACAATAGAAGAAGGATGAAAGACCAGCCAGAACTAATCCAAATTGTAACAAATTTCATATATTTGAATCAAATTGAAAGACAAAGCCAATACAAAAATAAAGAGTTCATAAAAATGTTGAATTTTTATATGTTAACTCAAATAAGTCTACACTCTTTGTTATAAGTCGGAAGTTGATTTCTGAGACTAAATTGTAAACAAGATAAACTCATCTTTAACAGAAAAAGTTTGAAAAATGTATTGTAATCACAATTAATATGTTCTAAGCCATTGCGCCTAGTAAAAATTGCATTTCTGTGTACGTTGATTCAAGAAAATATGAAGGAAGTCAAATTTCACAATATAGGAAGGATGAAAGACCAGCCATTACTAATCCAAATTCTAAAAAATTTCATCTATTTGAATCAAATTGAAACACAAAGCCAAGATAAAAATAAAGAGTTCATAAAAACGTTGAATTTTTATACATTAACTCAAAAAAGTCTACACTCTTCGTTATAAGTCGGAAGTTGATTTCTGAGACTAAATTGTAAACTAGATAAACTCATCTTTAACAGAAAAAGTTTGAAAAATGTATTGTACTCACAATTAATATGTTCTAAGGAAGTACGTCTAGTAAAAATTGCATTTCTATGTACGTTGATTCAAGAATATATGAAGGAAGTCAAATTTCACAATAGAAGAAGGACGAAAGACCAAACAGAACTAATCCAAATCCTAATAAATTTCATCTATCTTGAATCAAATAGAAAGACAAAGCCAACACAAAAAGAAAGTATTCATAAAAATGTTGAATTTTATATACGTTAACTCAAAAAGTCTACACACTTCGTTATAAGTCGGAAATCGATTTCTGAGACTGTATTGTAAACTAGATAAACTCATCTTTAACAGAAAAAGTTTGAAAAATGTATTGTAATTACAATTAATATGTTCCAAGGTAATACGTCTAGTAAAAATTGCATTTCTATGTACGTTGATTCAAGAAAATATGAAGGAAGTCAAATTTCACAATAGAAGAAGGATGAACGACCAAGAAGAACTAATCCAAATCCTAACAAATTTTATCTATCTTGAATCAAATAGAAAGACAACACCAACACAAAAAGAAAGAGTTCATAAAAATGTTGAGTTTTATATACGTTAACTCAAAAAAGTCTACACACTTCATTATACATCTGAAATTGATTTCAGAGACTAAATTTGAAAGTACATAAACTCATCTTTAACAGAAAAAGTATGAAAAATGTATTGTAATCACAATTAATATGTTCTAAGCCATTACGTCTAGTAAAAATAACATTTCTGTGTACGTTGATTCAAGAAAATATGAAGGAAGTCAAATTTCAAAATAGAAGAAGGATGAAAGACCAGCCAGAACTAATCCAAATTCTAACAAATTTTATCTATTTGAATCAAATAAAAAGACAAATCCAATACAAAAATAAAGAGTTCATAAAAATGTTGATTTCTTTATACGTTAACTCAAAAAAGTCTACACTCTTCGTTATAAGTCGGAAGTTGATTTCTGAGGATAAATTGTAAACTAGATAAACTCATCTTTAACAGAAAGTTTTTGTAAAATGTGTTGAAATCTAAATTAATATGTTCTAAGGAAGTACATTGTTTCAAGAAAATATGAAGGAAGTCAAATTTCACAATAGAAGAAGGATGAAAGAGCAAGAATAACTAATCCAAATCCTAACAAATTTTATCTATCTTGAATCAAATAGAAAGACAAAGCCAACATAAAAAGAAAGAGTTCATAAAAATGTTGAATTTTATATACGTTAACTCAAAAAAGTGTACACACTTCGTTATACATCTGAAATTGATTTCTGAGACTAAATTGTAAACTAGATAAACTTATATTTAACAGAAAAAGTTTGAAAAATGTATTGTTATCACAATTAATATTTTATAAGGCAGTACGTCTAGTAAAAATTGCATTTCTATGTACGTTCATTCAAGAATATATGAAGGAAGTCAAACTTCACAATGGAAGAAGGATGAAAGGCCAAGCAGAACTAATCCAAATCCTAACAAATTTCATCTATCTTGAATCAAATAGAAAGACAAAGCCAACACAAAAAGAAAGGGTTCATAAAAATGTTGAATTTTATATACGTTAACTCAAAAAAGTCTACAAACTTCGGTATAAGTCGGAAATTGATTTCTGAGACTAAATTGTAAACTAGATAAACTCATCTTTAACAGAAAATGTTTGAAAAATGTATTTTAATCACAAATTCTATGTTCTAAGGAATTACGTCTAGTAAAAATTGCATTTCTATGTACGTTAATTCAAGAAAATATGAAGGAAGCCAAATTTCACAATAGAAGAAGGATGAAAGACCAGCCAGAACTAATCCAAATTGTAACAAATTCCATCTATTTGAATCAAATTGAAAGACAAAGCCAATACAAAAATAAAGAGTTCATAAAAATGTTGAATTTTTTAAACGTTAACTCTAAAAATTCTACACTCTTCGTTATAAGACAGAAGTTGATTTCTGAGACTAAATTGTAAACTAGATAAACTCATCTTTAACAGAAATTTTTTGAAAAATGCATTTTAATCACAATTAATATATTCTAAAGCAGTACGTCTAGTAAAAATTACATTTCTATGTACATTGATTCAAAAATAAATGAAGGAAGTCAAATTTCACTATAGAAGAAAGACGAAAGACCAAGCAGAACTAATCCAAATCCTAACAAATTTCATCTATCTTGAATCAAATAGAAAGACAAAGCGAACATAAAAAGAAAGTGTTCATAAAAATGTTGAATTTTATATACGTTAACTTAAAAAGTCAACACACTTCATTATAAGTCGGAAATTGATTTCTGAGACTAAATTATAAACTAGATAAACTCATCTTTAACAGAAAAAGTTTTAAAAATGTATTGTAATCACAAATAATATGTTCTAAGGCTTTACGTCTAGTAAAAATTGCATTTCTATGTACGTTGATTCAAGAAAATATGAAGGAAGTCAAATTTCAGAATATAAGAAGGATGAAAGACCATCCAGAACTAATCCAAATTCTAACAAATTTTATCTATTTGAATCAAATTGAAAGACAAAGCCAATACAAAAATAAAGAGTTCATAAAAATGTTGAAATTTTTATACGTTAACTCAAAAAACTCTACACTCTTCGTTATAAGTCGGAAGTTGATTTCTGAGACTAAATTGTAAACTAGATAAACTCATCTTTAACAGAAAAAGTTTGAAAAATGTATTGTAATCACAATTAATATGTTCTAAGGCAGTACGTCTATTAAAAATTGCATATCTATGTACGTTGATTCAAGAAAATATGAAGGAAGTTAAATTTCACAATAGAAGAAGGATGAAAGACCAAGAAGAACTAATCCAAATCCTAAGAAATTTCATCTATCTTGAATCAAATAGAAAGACAAAGCCAACACAAAAACAAAGAGTTCATAAAAATGTTGAATTTTATATACGTTAACTCAAAAAAGTGTACACACTTCGTTATACATCTGAAATTGATTTATGAGACTAAATTGTAAACTAGATAAACTCATCTTTAACTAAAAAAGTTTGAAAAATGTTTTTTTTTGCTAGGTCAAAATAGTTTATTAAAGCAAAAAAACGTAATTACAAGAATTACAAAAAGGGAGGCTCAAGGCCTCCCTACCCCCATAAACCAAAGGGGCAAAAAAATTTAAAACACATAAAATAAGCTCCTAAACACTTAAAAACAACATAAAGAAGAAAACTAGGTAAATTAGAAACGTTTTCGCTCCTTATTTCCAAATCTAAAATTCTTCTTCTTGGGAATGAGACCAGCAATAATTTAAGTCAAATCATAGTCACCATAAGTCTCTTCGTAATCATCTTCATAATCAGCATAAGTTTCAACATAGTCATAATTCTCTTCATTTTCATCTGAAGCATAATTACCACCCGGAACAAGCTTAATAGGAGATTGAGATTTCGTCTTAGTTAACATTCTATCTAGTTCCTCTTTTTTTTCCATGAAATAGTCTTGTCTATAAACTGGATCTCTAATGAATTTAGCACGCACTTCATCAATCTATCTGAAATAGTCTTGAAAAATGTATTGTAATCACAAATAATATGTTCTAAGGCATTACGTCTAGTGAAAATTGCATTTCTATGTACGTTGATTCAAGAAAATATGAAGGAAGTCAAATTTCACAATATAAGAAGGATGAAAGACCAGCCAGAACTAATCCAAATTCTAGCAAATTTCATCTATTTGAATCAAATTGAACGACAAAGCCAATACAAAAATAAAGAGTTCATAAAAATGTTGAATTTTTTATACGTTAACTCAAAATAGTCTACACTCTTAGCTATAAGTCGGAAGTTGATTTCTGAGACTAAATTGTAAACTAGATAAACTCATCTTTAATAGAAAAAATTTGAAAAATGTATTGTAATCACAATTAATATGTTCTAAGGCAGTACGTCTAGTAAAAATTTCATTTCTATGTACGTTGATTCAAGAATATATGAAGGAATTCAAATTTCACAATAGAAGAAGGATGAAAGACCAAGAAGAACTAATCCAAATCCTAAGAAATTTCATCTATCTTGAATCAAATAGAAAGACAAAGCTTACACAAAAAGAAAGAGTTCATAAAAATGTTGAATTTTATATACGTTAACTCAAAAAAGTCTACACACTTCTTTATACGTCTGAAATTGATTTCTGAGACTAAATTATAAACTAGATAAACTCATATTTAACAGAAAAAGTTTGAAAATGTATTATAGTCACAAATAATATGTTCTAAGGCAATACGTCTAGTAAAAATTGCATTTCTATGTACGTTGATTCAAGAATATATCAAGGAAGTCAAATTTCACAATAGAAGAAGGATGAAAGACCAAGCAGAACTAATCCAAATCCTAACAAATTTCATCTATATTGAATCAAATAGAAAGACAAAGCCAACACAAAAAGAAAGATTTCATAAAATGTTGAATTTTATAAACGTTAACTCAAAAAAGTCTGCAAACTTCGGTATAAGTCGGAAATTGATTTTTGAGACTAAATTGTAAACTAGATAAACTCATCTTTAACATAAAAAGTTTGAAAAATGTATTGTAATTACAGTTAACATGTTCTAAGGCAATACCTCTTGTAAAAATTGCATTTCTATGTACGTTGATTCAAGAAAATATGAAGGAAGTCAAATTTCACAATAGAAGAAGGATGAAAGACCAAGATGAACTAATCCAAATCCTAACAAATTTCATCTAACTTGAATCAAATAGAAAGACAAAGTCAACAGAAAAAGAAAGAGTTCATAAAAATGTTGAGTTTTATATACGTTAAATCATAAAAGTCTACACACTTCGTTATACATCTGAAATTGATTTCTGAAACTAAATTGTAAACTGGATAAACTCATCTTTAACAGAAAAAGTTTGAAAAATGTATTGTAATCACAAATAATATGTTCTAAGGCATTACGTCTAGTAAAGATTGCATTTCTATGTACGTTGATTCAAGAAAATATGAAGGAAGTCAAATTTCACAATAGAAAAAGGATAAAAGCCAAGGCAGAACTAATCCAAATTCCAACAAATTTCATCTATTTGAATCAAATTGAAAGACAAAGCCAATACAAAAATAAAGAATTCATAAAAATGTTAGATTTTTTATACGTTAACTCAAAAAAGTCTACACTCTTCGTTATAAGTCGGAAGTTGATTTTTGAGACTAAATTGTAAACTAGATAAACTCATCTTTAACAGAAAAAGTTTGAAAAATGTATTGTATTCACACTTAATATGTTCTAAGGCATTACGTCTAGTAAAAATTGCATTTCTATGTACGCTGATTCAAGAATATATGAAGGAAGTCAAATTTCACCATAGAAGAAGGACAAAAGATCAAGCAGAACTAATCCAAATCCTAACAAATTTCATCTATCTTGAATCAAATAGAAAGACAAAGAAAAGATTTCATAAAATGTTGAATTTTATAAACGTTAACTCAAAAAAGTCTGCAAACTTCGGTATAAGTCGGAAATTGATTTTTGAGACTAAATTGTAAACTAGATAAACTCATCTTTAACATAAAAAGTTTGAAAAATGTATTGTAATTACAGTTAACATGTTCTAAGGCAATACCTCTTGTAAAAATTGCATTTCTATGTACGTTGATTCAAGAAAATATGAAGGAAGTCAAATTTCACAATAGAAGAAGGATGAAAGACCAAGATGAACTAATCCAAATCCTAACAAATTTCATCTAACTTGAATCAAATAGAAAGACAAAGTCAACAGAAAAAGAAAGAGTTCATAAAAATGTTGAGTTTTATATACGTTAAATCATAAAAGTCTACACACTTCGTTATACATCTGAAATTGATTTCTGAAACTAAATTGTAAACTGGATAAACTCATCTTTAACAGAAAAAGTTTGAAAAATGTATTGTAATCACAAATAATATGTTCTAAGGCATTACGTCTAGTAAAGATTGCATTTCTATGTACGTTGATTCAAGAAAATATGAAGGAAGTCAAATTTCACAATAGAAAAAGGATAAAAGCCAAGGCAGAACTAATCCAAATTCCAACAAATTTCATCTATTTGAATCAAATTGAAAGACAAAGCCAATACAAAAATAAAGAATTCATAAAAATGTTAGATTTTTTATACGTTAACTCAAAAAAGTCTACACTCTTCGTTATAAGTCGGAAGTTGATTTTTGAGACTAAATTGTAAACTAGATAAACTCATCTTTAACAGAAAAAGTTTGAAAAATGTATTGTATTCACACTTAATATGTTCTAAGGCATTACGTCTAGTAAAAATTGCATTTCTATGTACGCTGATTCAAGAATATATGAAGGAAGTCAAATTTCACCATAGAAGAAGGACAAAAGATCAAGCAGAACTAATCCAAATCCTAACAAATTTCATCTATCTTGAATCAAATAGAAAGACAAAGACAACACAAAAATAAAGTGTTCATAAAAATGTTTAATTTTATATACGTTAACTCAAAAAGTCTACACACTTCGTTATTAGTCGGAAATTGATTTCTGAGACTAAATTGTAAACTAAATAAACTCATCTTTAACAGAAAAAGTTTGAGAAATGTATTGTAATTACAATTAATATGTTCTAAGGAAATACGTCTAGTAAAAATTGCATTTCTATGTACGTTGATTCATGAATATATGAAGGAAGTCAAAAATTTCACTATAGAAGAAGGAGGAAACACCAAGCAAAACTAATCCAAATCCTAACAAATTTCATCTATCTTGAATCAAATAGAAATACAAAGCCAAAACAAAAAGAAAGAGTTCATAAAATGTTGAATTTTATATACGTTAACTCAAAAAAGTCTACAAACTTCGGTATAAGTCGGAAAATGATTTCTGAGATTAAATTGTAAACTAGATAAACTCATCTTTAACTGAAAAAGTTTGAAAAAATTATTGTAATTACAAATAATATGTTCTAAGGCATTACGTCTAGTAAGAATTGCATTTCTATGTACGTTGATTCAAGAAAATATGAAGGAAGTCAAATTTCACAATAGAATAAGGATGAAAGACCAAGAAGAACTAATCCAAATCCTAACAAATTTCATCTATCTTGAGTCAAATAGAAAGACAAAGCCAGCACAAAAAGAAAGTGTTCATAAAAATGTTGAATTTTATATATGTTAACTCAAAATGTCTACACACTTCGTTATACATCTGAAATTGATTTCTGAGACTAAATTGTAAACTAGATAAACTCATATTTAACAGAAAAAGTTTGAAAATGTATTATAGTCACAAATAATATGTTCTAAGGCAATACGTCTAGTAAAAATTGCATTTCTATGTACGTTGATTCAAGAATATATCAAGGAAGTCAAATTTCACAATAGAAGAAGGATGAAAGACCAAGCAGAACTAATCCAAATCCTAACAAATTTCATCTATATTGAATCAAATAGAAAGACAAAGCCAACACAAAAAGAAAGATTTCATAAAATGTTGAATTTTATAAACGTTAACTCAAAAAAGTCTGCAAACTTCGGTATAAGTCGGAAATTGATTTTTGAGACTAAATTGTAAACTAGATAAACTCATCTTTAACATAAAAAGTTTGAAAAATGTATTGTAATTACAGTTAACATGTTCTAAGGCAATACCTCTTGTAAAAATTGCATTTCTATGTACGTTGATTCAAGAAAATATGAAGGAAGTCAAATTTCACAATAGAAGAAGGATGAAAGACCAAGATGAACTAATCCAAATCCTAACAAATTTCATCTAACTTGAATCAAATAGAAAGACAAAGTCAACAGAAAAAGAAAGAGTTCATAAAAATGTTGAGTTTTATATACGTTAAATCATAAAAGTCTACACACTTCGTTATACATCTGAAATTGATTTCTGAAACTAAATTGTAAACTGGATAAACTCATCTTTAACAGAAAAAGTTTGAAAAATGTATTGTAATCACAAATAATATGTTCTAAGGCATTACGTCTAGTAAAGATTGCATTTCTATGTACGTTGATTCAAGAAAATATGAAGGAAGTCAAATTTCACAATAGAAAAAGGATAAAAGCCAAGGCAGAACTAATCCAAATTCCAACAAATTTCATCTATTTGAATCAAATTGAAAGACAAAGCCAATACAAAAATAAAGAATTCATAAAAATGTTAGATTTTTTATACGTTAACTCAAAAAAGTCTACACTCTTCGTTATAAGTCGGAAGTTGATTTTTGAGACTAAATTGTAAACTAGATAAACTCATCTTTAACAGAAAAAGTTTGAAAAATGTATTGTATTCACACTTAATATGTTCTAAGGCATTACGTCTAGTAAAAATTGCATTTCTATGTACGCTGATTCAAGAATATATGAAGGAAGTCAAATTTCACCATAGAAGAAGGACAAAAGATCAAGCAGAACTAATCCAAATCCTAACAAATTTCATCTATCTTGAATCAAATAGAAAGACAAAGACAACACAAAAATAAAGTGTTCATAAAAATGTTTAATTTTATATACGTTAACTCAAAAAGTCTACACACTTCGTTATTAGTCGGAAATTGATTTCTGAGACTAAATTGTAAACTAAATAAACTCATCTTTAACAGAAAAAGTTTGAGAAATGTATTGTAATTACAATTAATATGTTCTAAGGAAATACGTCTAGTAAAAATTGCATTTCTATGTACGTTGATTCATGAATATATGAAGGAAGTCAAAAATTTCACTATAGAAGAAGGAGGAAACACCAAGCAAAACTAATCCAAATCCTAACAAATTTCATCTATCTTGAATCAAATAGAAATACAAAGCCAAAACAAAAAGAAAGAGTTCATAAAATGTTGAATTTTATATACGTTAACTCAAAAAAGTCTACAAACTTCGGTATAAGTCGGAAAATGATTTCTGAGATTAAATTGTAAACTAGATAAACTCATCTTTAACTGAAAAAGTTTGAAAAAATTATTGTAATTACAAATAATATGTTCTAAGGCATTACGTCTAGTAAGAATTGCATTTCTATGTACGTTGATTCAAGAAAATATGAAGGAAGTCAAATTTCACAATAGAATAAGGATGAAAGACCAAGAAGAACTAATCCAAATCCTAACAAATTTCATCTATCTTGAGTCAAATAGAAAGACAAAGCCAGCACAAAAAGAAAGTGTTCATAAAAATGTTGAATTTTATATATGTTAACTCAAAATGTCTACACACTTCGTTATACATCTGAAATTGATTTCTGAGACTAAATTGTAAACTAGATAAACTCATATTTAACAGAAAAAGTTTGAAAATGTATTATAGTCACAAATAATATGTTCTAAGGCAATACGTCTAGTAAAAATTGCATTTCTATGTACGTTGATTCAAGAATATATCAAGGAAGTCAAATTTCACAATAGAAGAAGGATGAAAGACCAAGCAGAACTAATCCAAATCCTAACAAATTTCATCTATATTGAATCAAATAGAAAGACAAAGCCAACACAAAAAGAAAGAGTTCATAAAATGTTGAATTTTATAAACGTTAACTCAAAAAAGTCTGCAAACTTCGGTATAAGTCGGAAATTGATTTTTGAGACTAAATTGTAAACTAGATAAACTCATCTTTAACATAAAAAGTTTGAAAAATGTATTGTAATTACAGTTAACATGTTCTAAGGCAATACCTCTTGTAAAAATTGCATTTCTATGTACGTTGATTCAAGAAAATATGAAGGAAGTCAAATTTCACAATAGAAGAAGGATGAAAGACCAAGATGAACTAATCCAAATCCTAACAAATTTCATCTAACTTGAATCAAATAGAAAGACAAAGTCAACAGAAAAAGAAAGAGTTCATAAAAATGTTGAGTTTTATATACGTTAAATCATAAAAGTCTACACACTTCGTTATACATCTGAAATTGATTTCTGAAACTAAATTGTAAACTGGATAAACTCATCTTTAACAGAAAAAGTTTGAAAAATGTATTGTAATCACAAATAATATGTTCTAAGGCATTACGTCTAGTAAAGATTGCATTTCTATGTACGTTGATTCAAGAAAATATGAAGGAAGTCAAATTTCACAATAGAAAAAGGATAAAAGCCAAGGCAGAACTAATCCAAATTCCAACAAATTTCATCTATTTGAATCAAATTGAAAGACAAAGCCAATACAAAAATAAAGAATTCATAAAAATGTTAGATTTTTTATACGTTAACTCAAAAAAGTCTACACTCTTCGTTATAAGTCGGAAGTTGATTTTTGAGACTAAATTGTAAACTAGATAAACTCATCTTTAACAGAAAAAGTTTGAAAAATGTATTGTATTCACACTTAATATGTTCTAAGGCATTACGTCTAGTAAAAATTGCATTTCTATGTACGCTGATTCAAGAATATATGAAGGAAGTCAAATTTCACCATAGAAGAAGGACAAAAGATCAAGCAGAACTAATCCAAATCCTAACAAATTTCATCTATCTTGAATCAAATAGAAAGACAAAGACAACACAAAAATAAAGTGTTCATAAAAATGTTTAATTTTATATACGTTAACTCAAAAAGTCTACACACTTCGTTATTAGTCGGAAATTGATTTCTGAGACTAAATTGTAAACTAAATAAACTCATCTTTAACAGAAAAAGTTTGAGAAATGTATTGTAATTACAATTAATATGTTCTAAGGAAATACGTCTAGTAAAAATTGCATTTCTATGTACGTTGATTCATGAATATATGAAGGAAGTCAAAAATTTCACTATAGAAGAAGGAGGAAACACCAAGCAAAACTAATCCAAATCCTAACAAATTTCATCTATCTTGAATCAAATAGAAATACAAAGCCAAAACAAAAAGAAAGAGTTCATAAAATGTTGAATTTTATATACGTTAACTCAAAAAAGTCTACAAACTTCGGTATAAGTCGGAAAATGATTTCTGAGATTAAATTGTAAACTAGATAAACTCATCTTTAACTGAAAAAGTTTGAAAAAATTATTGTAATTACAAATAATATGTTCTAAGGCATTACGTCTAGTAAGAATTGCATTTCTATGTACGTTGATTCAAGAAAATATGAAGGAAGTCAAATTTCACAATAGAATAAGGATGAAAGACCAAGAAGAACTAATCCAAATCCTAACAAATTTCATCTATCTTGAGTCAAATAGAAAGACAAAGCCAGCACAAAAAGAAAGTGTTCATAAAAATGTTGAATTTTATATATGTTAACTCAAAATGTCTACACACTTCGTTATACATCTGAAATTGATTTCTGAGACTAAATTGTAAACTAGATAAACTCATGTTTAATAGAAAAAATTTGAAAAAGGTATTGTAATCACACTTAATATGTTCTAAGGCAGTACGTCTAGTAAAAATTGCATTTCTATGTACGTTATTTCAAGAAAATATGAAGGAAGTCAAATTTCACAATAGAAGAAGGATGAAATACCAAGAAGAACTAATCCAAATCCTAACAAATTTCATCTATCTTGAATCAAATAGAAAGACAAAGCCTACACAAAAAGAAAGATTTCATAAAAATGTTGAATTTTATATACGTTAACTCAAAAAAGTCTACACATTTCTTTATACGTCTGAAATTGATTTCTGAAACTTAATCGTAAACTAGATAAACTCATCTTTAAGAAAAAAAAGTTTGAAAAATGTATTGTAATCTCAAATAATATGTTCTAAGGCATTACGTCTAGTAAAAATTGCATTTCTATGTACGTTGATTCAAGAAAATATGAAGGAAGTCAAATTTCACAATATAAGAAGGATGAAAGACCAACCAGAACTAATCCAAATTCTAACAAATTTCATCTATTTGAATCAAATTGAAAGGCAAAGCCAATACAAAAATAAGGAGTTCATAAAAATGTTGAATTTTTTATACGTTCACTCAAAAAAGTATACACTCTTCGTTATAAGTCAGAAGTTCATTTCTGAGACTAAATTGTAAACTAGATAAACTCATCTTTAACAGAAAATTTTTGAAAAATGTATTGTAATCACAATTAATATGTTCTAAGGCAGTACGTCTAGTAAAAATTGCATTTCTATGTACGTTGATTCAAAAATATATGAAGGAAGTCAAATTTCACTATAGAAGAAAGACGAAAGACCAAGTAGAACTAACCCAAATCCTAACAAATTTCATCTATCTTGAATCAAATAGAAAGACAAAGCGAACACAAAAAGAAAGTTTTCATAAAAATGTTGAATTTTATATACGTTAACTCAAAAGTCTACACACTTTGTTATAAGTCGGAAATTGATTTCTGAGACTAAATTATAAACTAGATAAACTCATCTTTAACAGAAAAAGTTTGAAAAATTATTGTAATCACAATTAATATGTTCTAAGGCAGCACGTCTAGTAAAAATTGCATTTCTATGTACGTTGATTCAAGAATATATGAAGGCAGTCAAATTTCACAATAGAAGAAGGATGAAAGACCAAGCAGAACTAATCCAAATCCTAACAAATTTCATCTATCTTGAATCAAATAGAAAGACAAAGCCTACACAAAATGAAAGAGTTCATAAAAATGTTGAATTTTATATACGTTAACTCAAAAAAGTCTACACACTTCTTTATAAGTCTGAAATTGATTTCTGAAACTTAATTGTAAACTAGATAAACTCATCTTTAACAGAAAAAGTTTGAAAAATGTACTATAATTACAATTAATATGTTCTAAGGCAATACGTCTAGTAAAAATTGCATTTCTATGTACGTGTTGATTCAAGAAAATATGAAGGAAGTCAAATTTCACAATAGAAGAAGGATGAAAGACCAAAAAGAACTAATCCAAATCCTAACAAATTTCATCTATCTTGAATCAAATAGAAAGACAAAGCCAACAAAAAAAAAGAGTTCATAAAAATGTTGAGTTTTATATACGTTAAATCAAAAAAGTCTACACACTTCGTTATACATCTGAAATTGATTTCTGAAACTAAATTGTAAACTGGATAAACTCATCTTTAACAGAAAAAGTTTGAAAAATGTATTGTAATCACAATTAATATGTTCTAAGGCAGTACGTCTAGTAAAAATTGCATTTCTATGTACGTTTATTCATGAATGTATGAAGGAAGTCAAATTTCACTATAGAAGAAAGACGAAAGACCAAGAAAACTAATCCAAATCCTAAAAAATTCCATCTACCTTGAACCAAATAGAAAGACAAAGACAACACAAAAAGAAAGTATTCATAAAAATGTTGAATTTTATATACGTTAACTCAAAAAGTCTACACACTTCGTTATAAGTCGGAAATTAATTTTTGAGACTAAATTGTAAACTAGATAAACTCATCTTTAACAGAAAAAGTTTGAAAAATGTATTGTAATTACAATTAATATGTTCTAAGGCAATACGTCTAGTAAAAATTGCATTTCTATGTACGTTGATTCAAGAAATTATGAAGGAAGTCAAATTTCACCATACAAGAAGGATGAAAGACCAAGAAGAACTAATCCAAGTCCTAACAAATTTCATCTATCTTGAATCAAATAGAAACACAAAGCCAACACAAAAAGAAAGAGGTCATAAAAATATTGAATTTTATTTATGTTAACTCAAAAAAGTCTACACGCTTCGTTATACGTCTGCAATTGATTTCTGAAACTAAATTGTAACCTAGATAAACTCATCTTTAACAGAAAAAGTTTGAAAAATATATTGTAATCACAAATAATATGTTCTAAGGCATTCCGTCTAGTAAAACTTGCATTTTTATGTACGTTGGTTCAAGAAAATATGAAGGAAGTCAAATTTCACAGTATAAGAAGGATGAAAGACCAGCCAAAACTAATCCAAATTCTAAAAAAATTCATCTATTTGGATTGAATTGAAAGACAAAGCCAATACAAAAATAAAGAGTTCATAAAAATGTTGAATTTTTTATACGTTAACTCAAATAAGTCTACACTCTTCGTTATAAGTCGGAAGTTGATTCCTGAGACTAAATTGTAAACTAGATAAACTCATCTTTAACAGAAAAAGTTTGAAAAATGTATTGTAATCACAATTAATATGTTCTAAAGCAGTACGTCTAGTAAAAATTGCATTTCTATGTACGTTGATTCATGAATGTATGAAGGAAGTCAAATTTCACTATAGAAGAAGGACGAAAGACCAAGCAAAACTAATCCAAATCCTAAAAAAATTCATCTACCTTGAACCAAATAAAAAGACAAAGCCAACACAAAAAGAAAGTGTTCATAAAAATGTTGAATTTTATATACGTTAACTCAAAAAGTCTACACACTTCGTTATAAGTCGGAAATTAATTTTTGAGACTAAATTGTAAACTAGATAAACTCATCTTTAACATAAAAAGTTTGATAAATGTATTGTAATTACAATTAATATGTTCTAAGGCAATACGTCTAGTAAAAATTGCATTTCTATGTACGTTGATTCAAGAAAATATGAAGGAAATCAAATTTCACCATACAAGAAGGATGAAAGACCAAGAAGAACTAATCCAAGTCCTAACAAATTTCATCTATCTTGAATAAAATAGAAACACAAAGCCAACACAAAAAGAAAGAGGTCATAAAAATGTTGAATTTTATTTATGTTGACTCAAAAAAGTCTACACGCTTCGTTATACGTCTGAAATTGATTTCTGAAACTAAATTGTAACTTAGATAAACTCATCTTTAACAGAAAAAGTTTGAAAAATATATTGTAATCACAAATAATATGTTCTAAGGCATTCCGTTTAGTAAAAATTGCATTTCTATGTACGTTGATTCAAGAAAATATGAAGTCAAATTTCATAGTATAAGAAGGATGAAAGACCAGCCAGAACTAATCCAAATTCTAAAAAAATTCATCTATTTGAATCAAATTGAAAGACAAAGCCAATACAAAAATAAAGAGTTCATAAAAATGTTGAATTTTTTATACGTTAACTCAAAAAAGTCTACACTCTTCGTTATAAGTCGGAAGTTGATTTCTGAGACTAAATTGTAAACTAGATAAACTCATCTTTAACAGAAAAAGTTTGAAAAATGTATTGTAATCACAATTAATATGTTCTAAAGCAGTACGTCTAGTAAAAATTGCATTTCTATGTACGTTGATTCATGAATGTATGAAGGAAGTCAAATTTCACTATAGAAGAAGGACGAAAGACCAAGCAAAACTAATCCAAATCCTAAAAAAATTCATCTACCTTGAACCAAATAAAAAGACAAAGCCAACACAAAAAGAAAGTGTTCATAAAAATGTTGAATTTTATATACGTTAACTCAAAAAGTCTACACACTTCGTTATAAGTCGGAAATTAATTTTTGAGACTAAATTGTAAACTAGATAAACTCATCTTTAACATAAAAAGTTTGATAAATGTATTGTAATTACAATTAATATGTTCTAAGGCAATACGTCTAGTAAAAATTGCATTTTTATGTACGTTTTTTTCAAGAAAATATGAAGGAAATCAAATTTCACCATACAAGAAGGATGAAAGACCAAGAAGAACTAATCCAAGTCCTAACAAATTTCATCTATCTTGAATAAAATAGAAACACAAAGCCAACACAAAAAGAAAGAGGTCATAAAAATGTTGAATCTTATTTATGTTAACTCAAAAAAGTCTACACGCTTCGTTATACGTCTGAAATTGATTTCTGAAACTAAATTGTAACTTAGATAAACTCATCTTTAACAGAAAAAGTTTGAAAATATATTGTAATCACAAATAATATGTTCTAAGGCATTCCGTCTAGTAAAAATTGCATTTCTATGTACGTTGATTCAAGAAAATATGAAGGAAGTCAAATTTCACAGTATAAGAAGGATGAAAGACCAGCCAGAACTAATCCAAATTCTAAAACAATTCATCTATTTGAATCAAATTGAAAGACAAAGCCAATACAAAAATAAAGAGTTCATAAAAATGTTGAATTTTTTATACGTTAACTCAAAAAAGTCTACACTCTTCGTTATAAGTCGGAAGTTGATTTCTGAGACTAAATTGTAAACTAGATAAACTCATCTTTAACAGAAAAAGTTTGAAAAATGTATTGTAATCACAATTAATATGTTCTAAAGCAGTACGTCTAGTAAAAATTTCATTTCTATGTACGTTGATTCATGAATGTATGAAGGAAGTCAAATTTCACTATAGAAGAAGGACGAAAGACCAAGAAAAACTAATCCAAATCCTAAAAAAATTCATCTACCTTGAACCAAATAAAAAGACAAAGCCAACACAAAAAGAAAGTGTTCATAAAAATGTTGAATTTTATATACGTTAACTCAAAAAGTCTACACACTTCGTTATAAGTCGGAAAATAATTTTTGAGACTAAATTGTAAACTAGATAAACTCATCTTTAACATAAAAAGTTTGATAAATGTATTGTAATTACAATTAATATGTTCTAAGGCAATACGTCTAGTAAAAATTGCATTTTTATGTACGTTGATTCAAGAAAATATGAAGGAAATCAAATTTCACCATACAAGAAGGATGAAAGACCAAGAAGAACTAATCCAAGTCCTAACAAATTTCATCTATCTTGAATAAAATAGAAACACAAAGCCAACACAAAAAGAAAGAGGTCATAAAAATGTTGAATCTTATTTATGTTAACTCTAAAAAGTCTACACGCTTCGTTATACGTCTGAAATTGATTTCTGAAACTAAATTGTAACTTAGATAAACTCATCTTTAACAGAAAAAGTTTGAAAAATATATTGTAATCACAAATAATATGTTCTAAGGCATTCCGTCTAGTAAAAATTGCATATCTATGTACGTTGATTCAAGAAAATATGAAGGAAGTCAAATTTCACAGTATAAGAAGGATGAAAGACCAGCCAGAACTAATCCAAATCCTAACAAATTTCATCTTTCTTTAATCAAATAGAAAGACAAACCAAACACAAAAAGAAAGAGTTGATAAAAATGTTAAATTTTATATACCTTAACTCAAAAAAGTCTACACACTTCGTTATAAGTTGGAAATTCATTTCTGAGACTAATCTGTAAACTAGATAAACTCATCTTTAACAGAAAAAGCTTGAAAAGAAGGATGAAAGACCAAGCAAAATTAATCTAATTCCTAACAAATTTCACCTATCTTGAATCAAATAGAAAGACAAAGCCAACATAAAAATAAAGAGTTCATAAAAATGTTGACTTTTTTATACGTTAACTCAAAAAAGTGTACACACTTTGTTATAAGTCTGAAATTAAATTGTAAACTAGGTAAACTCATCTTTAACAGAAAAAGTTTGAAAAATGTATTGTAATCACAAATAATATGTTCTAAGGCATCACGTCTAGTAAAAATTGCATTTTTATGTACGTTGATTCAAGAAAATATGAAGGTAGGAAAATTTCACAATAGAAGAAGGATGAAAGAACATGCTAACTAATCCAAATCCTAACAAATTTCATCTATCTTGAATCAAATAGAAAGACAAAGGCAACACAAAAAGAAAGAGTTCATAAAAATGTTGAATTTTTTATACGTTAACTCAAAAAAGTGTACACACTTCGTTATAAGTCTGAAATTGATTTCTGAAACTAAATTGTAAACTAGATAAACTCATCTTTATCTGAAAAGTTTGAAAAATATATCTTAATCACAAATAATATGTTTTAAGTCATTACGTCTAGTAAAAATTGCATTTCTATGTACGTTGATTCAAGAAAATATGAAGGATGTCAAATTTCACAATAGAAGAAGGATGAAATACCATGCAGAACTATCATCTATCTTGAATAAAATAGAAAGACAAAGCCAACACAAAAAGAAAGAGTTCATAAAAATGTTGAATCTTATATACGTTAACTCAAAAAAGTCTACACTCTTCGTTATATGTCGGAAATTGATTTCTGAGACTAAATTGTAAACTAGATAAACTCAAATTTAATAGAAAAAGTTTGAAAAATGTATTGTAATCACAATTAATATGTTCTAAGGAAATACATCTAGTAAAAATTGCATTTCTATGTACGCTTATTCAAGAAAATATGAAGGAAGTCAAATTTCACAATAGAAGAAGGTTGAAAGACAAAACAGAACTAATCCAAATCCTTACAACTTTCATCTATCTTGAATCTGATAGAAAGACAAAGCCAATACAAAAACAAAGAGTTCATAAATATGTTTAATTTTATATTCGTTAACTCAAAATAGTCTACACACTTCGTTATAAGTCGGAATTTGATTTCTGAGACTAAATTGTAAACTAGATAAATTCATTTTTAATAGAAAAATTTTGAAAAATATATTGTAATTACAATTAATATGTTCTAAGGTAATACCTCTAATAAAGATTTCATTTCTATGTACGATGTTTCAAGAAAATATCAAGGAAGTCAAATTTCACAATAGAAGAAGGATGAAAGACCAAGAAGAACTAATCCAAATCCTAACAAACTTCATCTTTTTGAATCAAATTGAAAGACAAAGCCAATACAAAAATAAAGAGTTCATAAAAATATTGAATTTTTTATACGTTAAGTCAAAAAAGTCTACAAACTTCGGTATAACTCGGAAATTGATTTCTGAGAATAAATTGTAAATTAGAAAAACTCGTCTTTAAAAGAAAAAGTTTGAAAAATGTATTGTAATCACAATAAATATGTTCTAAGCCATTATGTATAGTAAAAATTGCATTTCTGTGTACGTTGATTCAAGAAAATATGAAGGAAGTCAAATTTCACAATATAAGAAAGATGAAAGACCAGCCAGAACTAATCCAAATTCTAACAAATTTCATCTATTTGAATAAAATTGAAAGACAAAGCCAAGACAAAATGAAAGAGTTCATAAAAATGTTGAGTTTTATATACGTTAACTCAAAAAAGTCTACACACTTCGTTATACATCTGAAATTGATTACTGAGACTAAATTATAAACTAGATAAACTCATCTTTAACTGAAAAAGTTTGAAAAATGTATTGTAATCACAATAAATATGTTCTAAGCCATTACGTCTAGTAAAAATTGTATTTCTGTGTACGCTGATTCAAGAAAATATGAAGGAAGTCAAATTTCACAATATAAGAAAGATGAAAGACCAGCCAGAACTAATACAAATCCTAACAAATTTCATCTATCTTGAATCAGATAGAAAGACAAATCCAATACAAAAATAAAGAGTTCATAAATATGTTGAATTTTATATACGTTAACTCAAAATAGTCTACACACTTCGTTATAAGTCGGAAATTGATTTCTGAGACTAAATTGTAAACTAGATAAACTCATCTTTAACAGAAAAAGTTTGTAAAATATATTTTAATCACAAATTATATGTTCTAAGGAATTACGTCTAGTAAAAATTGCATTCCTATGTACGTTGATTCAATAAAATATGAAGGAAGTCAAATTTCACAATAGAAGAAGGATGAAAGACCATCCAATACTAATCCAAATCCTAAAAAATTTCATCTATCTTTAATCAAATAGAAAGACAAAGCCAATACAAAAATAAAGAGTTCTTAAAAATGTTGAATTTTTTATACGTTAACTCAAAAAAGTCTACACTCTTCGTTATAAGTTAGAAGTCGATTTCTGAGACTAAATTGTAAACTAGTTAAACTCATCTTTTACAGAAAAAGTTTGTAAAATTTATTGTAATCATAATAAATATGTTCTAAGGCAGTACGTCCAGTAAAAATTGCATTTCTATGTACGTTGATTCAAGAATATATAAAGGAAGTCGAATTTCACTATAGAAGAAGGACAAAAGACCAAGCAGAACTAATCCAAATCTTAACAAATTTCATCTATCTTGAATCGAATAGAAAGACAAAGCCAACACAAAAAGAAAGTGTTCATAAAAATGTTGAATTTTATATATGTTAACTAAAAAAGTCTACACACTTCGTTATACGTCTGAAATTGATTTCTGAGACTAAATTGTAAACTAGATAAACTCATCTTTAACTGAAAAAGTTTCAAAAATGTATTTTAATCACAAATAATATGTTCTAAGGCATTACGTCTAATAAAAATGTACGTTGATTCAAGAAAATATGAAGGAAGTCAAATTTCACAATAGAAGAAGGATAAAATCCCAGGCAAAACTAATCCATATTCCAACAAATTTCATCTATTTGAATCAAATTGAAAGACAAAGCCAATACAAAAATAAAGAGTTCATAAAAATGTTAGATTTTTTATACGTTAACTCAAAAAAGTCTACACTCTTCGTTATAAGTCGGAAGTTGATTTCTGAGACTAAATTGTAAACTAGATAAACTCATCTTTAACAGAAAAAGTTTGAAAAATGTATTGTAATCAAAATTAATATGTTCTAAGGAAGTACTTCTAGTAAAAATTGCTTTTTCTATGTAGGTTGATTCAAGAATATATGAAGGAAGTCAAATTTCAATATAGAAGAAGGACGAAAGACCAAGCAGAACTAATCCAAATCCCAACAAATTTCATCTATCTTGAATCAAATAGAAAGACAAAGCCAGCACAAAAAGAAAGTATTCATAAAAATGTTGAATTTTATATACGTTAACTCAAAAAGTCTACACACTTCGTTATAAGTCGGAAATTGATTTTTGAGACTATATTGTAAACTAGATAAACTCATCTTTAACAGAAAAAGTTTGAAAAATGTATTGTAATTACAATTAATATGTTCAAAGGCAATACGTCTAGTAAAAATTGCTTTTCTATGTACGTTGATTCAAGAATATATGAAGGAAGTCAAAATTCACAATAGAAGAAGGATGAAAGACCAAGAAGAACTAATCCAAATCCTTACAAATTTCATCTATCTTGAATCAAATAGAAAGAAAAAGTCAACACAAAATGAAAGAGTTCATAAAAATGTTGAGTTTTATATACGTTAACTCAAAAAAGTCTACACACTTCGTTATACATCTGAAATTCATTTCTGAGACTAAATTGTAAACTAGATAAACTCATATTTAACAGAAAAAGTATGAAAAATGTATTGTAATCACAATTAATATGTTCTAACCAATTACGTCTAGTAAAAATAACATTTATGTGTACGTTGATTCAAGAAAATATGAAGGAAGTCAAATTTCACAATATAAGAAGGATGAAAGACCAGCCAGAACTAATACAAATCCTAACAAATTTCATCTATTTGAATCAAATTGAAAGACAAAGCCAAGACAAAAATAAAGAGTTCATAAAAATGTTGAATTTTTTATACGTTAACTCAAAAAAGTCTACACTCTTCATTATAAGTCGGAAGTCGATTACTGAGACTAAATTGTAAACTAGTTAAACTCATCTTTAACAGAAAAAGTTTGAAAAATGTATTGTGATCACAATAAATATGTTCTAAGGCAGTACGTTTAGTAAAAATTGCATTTCTATGTAAGTTGATTCAAGAATATATGAAGGAAGTCAAATTTCACAATATAAGAAGGATGAAAGACCAAGCAGAACTAATCCAAATCCTAACAAATTTCATCTATCTTAAATCGAATAGAAAGACAAAGCCAACACAAAAATAAAGAGTTCATAAAAATGTTGAATTTTATATACGTTAACTCAAAAAAGTCTACAGACTTCGGTATAAGTCGAAAATTGATTTCTGAGACTAAATTGTAAACTAGATAAATTCATCTTTAACAGAAAGTTTTTGAAAAATGTATTGTAATCACAATTAATATGTTCTAAGGCAGTATGTTGATTCAAGAAAATATGAAGGAAGTCAAATTTCACAATAGAAGAGGATGAAAGACCAAGAAGAACTAATCCAAATCCTAACAAATTTCATCTATCTTGAATCAAATATAAAGACAAAGCCAACACAAAAAGAAAGAGTTCATAAAAATGTTGAATTTTATGTACGTTAACTCAAAAAAGTCTACACACTTCGTTATACATCTGAAATTGATTTCTGAGACTAAATTGTAAACTAGATAACTCATCTTTAGCAGAAAAAGTTTGAAAAATGTATTGTAATCACAATAAATATGTTCTAAGCCATTACATCTAGTAAAAATTGCATTTCTGTGTACGTTGATTCAAAAAAATATGAAGGAAGTCAAATTTCACAATATAAGAAAGATGAAAGACCAGCCAGAACTAATACAAATCCTACCAAATTTCATCTATCTTGAATCAGATAGAAAGATAAAGCCAATACAAAAATAAAGAGGTCATAAATATGTTGAATTTTATATACGTTAACTCAAAATAGTCTACACACTTCGTTATAAGTCGGAAATTGATTTCTGAGACTAAAAGTAAACTAGATAAACTCATATTTAACAGAAAAAGTTTGAAAAATGTATTGTAATTACAATTAATATGTTCTAAGGCAATACGTCTAGTAAAAATTGCATTTCTATGTACGTTGATTCAAGAAAATATGAAGGAAGTCAAATTTCACAGTAGAAGAAGGATGAAAGACCATGAAGAACTAATCCAAATCCTAAAAAATTTCATCTATCTTGAATCAAATAGAAAGACAAAGCCAATACAAAAATAAAGAGTTCTTAAAAATGTTGAATTTTTTATACGTTAACTCAAAAAAGTCTACACTCTTCGTTATAAGTTGGAAGTCGATTTCTGAGACTAAATTGTAAACTAGTTAAACTCATTTTTTACAGAAAAAGTTTGTAATGTAATCATAATAAATATGTTCTAAGGCAGTACGTCCAGTAAAAATTGCATTTCTATGTACGTTGATTCAAGAATATATGAAGGAAGTCAAATTTCACTATAGAAGAAGGACAAAAGACCAAGCAGAACTAATCCAAATCCTAACAAATTTCATCTATCTTGAATCAAATAGAAATACAAAGCCAACACAAAAAGAAAGTGTTCATAAAAATGTTGAATTTTATATATGTTAACTAAAAAAGTCTACACACTTCGTTATACGTCTGAAATTGATTTCTGAGACTAAATAGTAAACTAGATAAATTCATATTTAACTGAAAAAGTTTCAAAAATGTATTGTAAACACAAATAATATGTTCTAAGGCATTACGTCTAGTAAAAATGTACGTTAATTCAAGAAAATATGAAGGAAGTCAAATTTCATAATAGAAGAAGGATAAAACCCAGGCAGAACTAATCCATATTCCAACAAATTTCATCTATTTGAATCAAATTAAAAGACAAAGCGAATACAAAAATAAAGAGTTCATAAAAATGTTAGATTTTTTATACGTTAACTCAAAAAAGTCTACACTCTTCGTTATAAGTCGGAAGTTGATTTCGGAGACTAAATTGTAAACTAGATAAACTCATCTTTAACAGAAAAAGTTTGAAAAATGTATTTTATTCACAAATTATATGTTCTAAGGAATTACGTCTAGTAAAAATTGCATTTCTATGTACGTTAATTCAACAAAATATGAAGGAAGCCAAATTTCACAATAGAAGAAGGATGAAAGGCCAAGCAGAACTAATCCAAATCCTAACAAATTTCATCTATCTTGAATCAAATAGAAAGACAAAGCCAACACAAAATGAAAGAGTTCATAAAAATGTTGAAATTTATATACGTTAACTAGAATAATCTACAAACTTTGGTATAAGTCGGAAATTGATTTCTGAGACTAAATTGTAAACTAGATAAACTCATCTTTAACAGAGAAAGTTTGAAAAATGTATTTTAATCACAAATTATATGTTCTAAGGAATTACGTCTAGTAAAAATTGCATTTCTATGTACGTTAATTCAAGAAAATATGAAGGAAGCCAAATTTCACAATAGAAGAAGGATGAAAGACCAGCCAGAACTAATCCAATTTGTAACAAATTTCACCTATTTGAATCAAATTGAAAGACAAAGCCAATACAAAAATAAAGAGTTCATAAAAATGTTGAATTTTATATACGTTAACTCAAAAAGTCTACACACTTCGTTATAAGTCGAAAATTGATTTCTGAGACTATATTGTAAACTAGATAAACTCATCTTTAACAGAAAAAGTTTGAAAAATGTATTGTAATTACAATTAATATGTTCTAAGGCAATACGTCTAGTAAAAATTGCATTTCTATGTACGTTGATTCAAGAATATATGAAGGAAGTCAAATTTCACTATAGAAGAAGGACGAAAGACCAAGCAGAACTAATCCAAATCCTAAAAAATTTCATCTATCTTGAATCAAATAGAAAGACAAAGCCAACATAAAAAGAAAGAGTTCATAAAAATGTTGAATTTTATATACGTTAACTCAAAAAAGTCTACACATTTCGTTATAAGTCGGAAATTGATTTCTGAGACTAAATTGTAAACTAGATAAACTCATCTTTAACAAAAAAAAATTGAAAAATGTATTTTAACTACAATTAATATGTTCTAAGGCAATACGTCTAGTAATAATTGCATTTCTATGTGCGTTGATTCAAGAAAATATGAAGGAAGTCAAATTTCACAATAGAAGAAGGATGAAAGACCATGCAGAACGAATCCAAATCCTAACAAATTTCATCTATCTTGAATCAAATAGAAAGACAAAGCCAACACAAAAAGAAAGAGTTCATAAAAATGTTGAATTTTATATACGTTAACTCAAAAAAGTCTTCACATTTCGTTATAAGTCGGAAATTGATTTCTGAGACTAAATTGTAAACTAGATAAACTCATCTTTAATAGAAAAAGTTTGAAAAGTGTATTGTAATTACAATTAATATGTTCTAAGGCAATACGTCTAGTAAAAATTGCATTTCTATGTACGTTGATTCATGAAAATATGAAGGAAGTCAAATTTCACAATAGAAGAAGGATGAAACACCATGCTGAACTAATCCAAATCCTAACAAATTTTATCTATCTTGAATCAAATAGAAAGACAAAGCCAACACAAAAAGAAAGAGTTCATAAAAATGTTGAATTTTATATACGTTAACTCAAAAAAGTCTACACATTTCGTTATAAGTCGGAAATTGATTTCTGAGACTAAATTGTAAACTAGATAAACTCATCTTTAACAAAAAAAAATTGAAGAATGTATTTTAACTACAATTAATATGTTCTAAGGCAATACATCTAGTAAAAATAGCATTTCTATGTGCGTTGATTCAAGAAAATATGAAGGAAGTCAAATTTCATAATAGAAGAAGGATGAAAGACCATGCAGAACTAATCCAAATCCTAACAAATTTCATCTATCTTGAATCAAACAGAAAGACAAATCCAACACAAAAAGAAAGCGTTCATAAAAATGTTGAATTTTATATACGTTAACACAAAAAAGTCTACACATTTCGTTATAAGTCGGAAATTGATTTCTGAGACTAAATTGTAACTAGATAAACTCATCTTTAACAGAAAAAGTTTGAAAAATGTATTGTAATCACAATTAAAAGTTTGAAAAATATAGATGGTGGATTTTCGACAAAGGGTAAAACTACAGAAGTATACTCCGGATCCGGCAATCGGATGAGTATTGAGGCTCATATCTCTCAATAAAGCATGAAAGCTCATGCCATAAAACCTCTGATTGAGAAAGTTCTCTCAGAGAAGATGTGGATGTGTAGTCTCTCAGCTGAGACCATGACACATCTCATGAATACTGAGCAATTTCAGTAATTACTCAGGATCCGGCAATCGGATGAGTATTGAGACTAATGTCTCTAAGCATGAAAGCTCATGCCATAAAACCTCTGATTGAGAAAGTTCTCTCAGAGAAGATGTGGATGTGTAGTCTCTCAGCTGAGACCACGACACATCTCATGAATACTGAGCAATTTCAGTAATTACTCCGGATCCGACAATCGAATGAGTATTGAGACTCATGTCTCTAAGCATGAAAGCTCATGCCATAAAATCTATGACTGAGAAGGCCGTCTCTCAGAGTACATGTAGATGTGTAGTCTCTCAGCTGAGGCCACGATACATCTCATGAATACTGAGCAATTTCAGTAATTACTCCGGATCCGGCAATCGGATGAGTATCGAGACTCATGTCTCTATGCATGAAAGCTCATGCCACCTCTGATGGAGAAAGTCTCTCAGAGAAGATGAAGATGTGTAGTCTCTTAGCTGAGGCCACGACACATCTCATACTGTATAGAATCGAAAGATTGGGCGGCTCCTAGACAGCATGTCTGCTAGTATAGAGCGACAACGTCTTCGGGATGTAACCAGGTTTTCCCTGACTATGCAAGAGGAATATGACACTCCAGCAAGTTCATATTGCTCAACCCTTAGATAATAATGCTCCTAGACAGGAAGCCCTTCTACTATAGAGCCAGCAATTAATTATCTTAAATCGTCTGAATATTTAGCAATATTCTACGAGCCATCGTCTGAATATCCAACAATATTCTACGAGTCGTCAATTAATCGCCTGAATATCCAGCAATACTCTACGATTCCCGTTATATTTCGTTACTTAAATCTGTGGTTCTTCCCAGCAGAATTCCATAGGTTAGTAATAAATATTCAACGAAACAGGCATCTGAGCATCGAATAAGCCCTGAAAAAAATGGTGCAAGTGTAATTAGCAGATAATGCACAGACCAGCATTTTGAATGCACGAACGAGCATTTCAAAAATACGAATGAACGAGGAACCTATGCAAAATAGGAAGGGAAAATAATAATAAAATATTAAGCAAAAGCGCCAGGGGACTAGGCTCACCACCCGACCAGTCATGCCGTGATTAGTCCCGTGCCCAATTTTATATTTTATCATATTTTACTATTTTCACGATCTCATGAAAATCCTCTTGTTCGAGCAAATTTCCTTTATTTCAGAGAAATTATCTAAATCACATGATTTTATCAAAAATAATAAAATTAGGGAAAGGTGTCGCGGGACCGAGCACCAGCCGGCCATGTCTTGGCCGTGGCCTGTCCCACACCTCACGTCCCATTATTTTATTATTTCTTCTCAAATTATGAAAATTCCTTGATTTTATGAATTTTCCCTAAAATCATGAAAATTACCTAATTTCATGTATTTTTATCTAAATCACATGATTTTATCAAAAATAATAAAATTAGGAAAGGTGTCGCGGGAACGCCGACCAGCCGGTCATGCCTTGGCCATGGCCGGTCCCACACCTCAGTCCCATTATTTTATTATTCCTTCTCAAATTATGAAAATTCCTTGATTTTATGAATTTTCCCTAAAATTAACTAATTTCATGTATTTTCTCTAAAATCATGGAAAATATTAAAAAAAATTAGGAAAACTTGTGGGACCGGGCTCCAGCCGGTCGGCCATGCCCTAGCTGGTCCCACAGTCCATTATTTTATTATTATTTGGTGTTTTGTTTCCTGATTTCATGAAAACTCCCTGATTTCAACAAAATATCTTGGTTTTCAACAAATCCCTTTGATTTTATGAAAATTATCTAAAATTATCAAAATTACATAAAATTGGGAAGTGTGCCTTAGGACCCGTGCCCATTGGTCGGCCGGCCATGCCACGACCATTGCCGGTCCCACACTCCTATTCCCTATTTTATATTTTAATTTATGTCTCTCATCTCATGGAAGTTCCCTAATTTCGCCAAACTCTCCAGTTTCATGGAATTTCCCTTAAATCAGAGAAAAATACATAAAATCACATAAAACTGGGAAAAGCATGTGGGACCGCGTGTCAGCCGGCCGGCCATGCCCTAGCCATGGCCGGTCCCACAACTTGTGATTCCTTGTTTATTTATTATTTTCATCATCTCATGTATTTTTGCCGGTTTCAGCCAAACCATGGATTTTGCATATTTTCTCCAAATGTTGCTCAAACGTACATCAGAAAATATCAAAATTCTCAAGACTGAAGCACGGAAACTATGGTGACACGGGCAAATCCCCTTGACCGACCAAGGCTTGCAAACAGCTGGTCCCGCATGTTTTAATGATTTTAACCTAATTTGCTCAGTTGCTCATATTAGGTTCGAACTCTTTCCAAACAATTGGAAGTTCGCTCAAACAACCATCTACTGGTCCCACGACCATCAAGAGCCGGTATCATGACCTCTTAGTCGGCCCCTCATATTTTATACATCAGGTTTTATGATTTGTTTCTCACACGAGCATTATTTCAGTAAATGATTAAACCAGCATTTAATCATTTTTTCACCAACTGGTCCTCAAGAGACTTTGGTATTTTTTGCTCATTCGAGAATCTGGGCGTTATATGGTGAACCCGTCATCCCATGTAGCCGGTCCCGTGTTGATTTGCAATAAATCATCATTTCGGTAAAATTAGGGTTTTGAATCCAGAGCTCTGCAGAAACGTGATTCTCTGCAGATTCGAACACTCTGATAATTTTATGTTGATTCCATGATTGATATTCATATTTATTTTGCTCGACCCAGCAGTCAGTAACTTAATTAATATTTTATTTGGTCCAGCTACCAACAATTCATCAAAAGAGCAATATTTGTTCAAACTAGCAATATTTGCTCAAACTAGCAATATTTGCTCGAACTAGCAATATTTGCTCGAACTAGCAATATTCGCTCGAACCGGCAATATTTACTCAATTAGCAATATTTGCTCAGACTAGCAATATTTGCTCAAATCAAAGAATATTGGTTCAACTATCAATATTCAACAATTTAGCAACACAGTTTTGCTTGTCTTAGGTTATGATGATACCTCGTCTCAGCAGACACATTAAATTCATGAGTTTCGTAACATTTGCTAATCATGTTCAACTCAACAATACATGGACTCATCGTCCCATAAAGTCAGCAACTGACTCCACAATCACGATATTTCAATCGTGTCACATGGGGGGAAATTAACTAGGGTTTTGGTCTGGCGGTCTACGACACGTGTGTTCACCCATAATGATAATGTGAGAAAGTCGTGCAATCAGTTGGAAGAGTCAGCAAAGTAGTGGGTGGAAAGTTAACCAAGTCCTCCGCGCGATGAGTAATTGGTTTAACATGATTTCCCACTTCCCCACTCTCTGATTCCAGCAACTGTCACACTTCATGGGATCATGGTGTTTTCAACTCCGCTATTATAAAATGTCTCTGAATCCTGATTGAAAAGACAGAGGTTTTTCGAACAATCGAACAACATTCGCCAAAACGAGCAATTTCTCATCAAAGTTCATACAGACAATCTTTCGTCTACATGAACTCACAAAAATTACTCTCAATTGAGCAAAATTCAATCATTCAGAGCATTTTCACGTTGAATTCACAACACACCTACAATCTTAGATCACCATTGATCTCACGCATTTCTCAGCTTCCCTCCTACAGATCAACCCATCCTCTCTTGTGACCGAATTGACTCTGGAACGGCCATTGTTCTTGGTTTAGGCCGGGGTCTTACAGATTGATCTCTCGAACTTAAAGCACTCCCTTCTTGCAGTGCATATGCGTGAGGTTCAACATTTTTCTCGGTTCAAGGAGTCTCCACACGGTCGACTCTTCAATTCCGTAAAAAATAGCAAATCGTTTTTCCCCACTCACAGATTGGCGACCACAGTGGGAGATTAATCTCTCGGTTGCAATATCAAGCTTTCACAAGATGGTTGATCTTAGGTCACGTACGATCGCAGATCCTAATACAAACGACGCTAGCACTAGCAACAACAATGACAATCACAATATCGCGGAAACGATTCCGGTCCTCCAAAACTGACGGTGGTGACATTACTCCTCCTCACGCTGAAGGTCATCCCCTGTTCGGTCGACACCATGAAGAAGTCATAGGAAATCCACCACCTACCATTGCTGATCTTATCAAAGCGCAGGAGACTCTTGCAAAGAATCAGACTGACATGGCTGCTACACAGAAGGAGCTGTGTAATTATCTCAAAACTCTTACTGATAAGATGTCAGAGAAGACTCAAGAAAAGGGAAAAGAGAAAGAGAAATCCTCAGACGCTGATCCTGAGGTGATTCCAATTCGTACATTAAATGATGACGAAGTCGGCAAAGCTGCAGGCGATTCATCAGCGAAAGAGCTGTCAAATTTCATTACTCGAGAAGACTTGGAGCGTATCCAAGAGAACCGTGTAAAGGGTAGTACATCACACGTCCATCGTCACCAACCTCCTTATCCTGCTGCCAAACAGAGGATTCCTCTTCCTAAAGGTTACATTTTCCCAACTTTACTCTGTATAACGGAACTGGCAATGCTCGAGAACACGTCTCTCGTTTCCTCGAAGCCTTGGGAGAGCATGAACATAACCATGCTTTTCGTCTCACGGAGTTTTCAAAATCCTTGAAAGGTAGAGCATACACCTGGTACAACAACATCACACTGGGGACTATCAACAATTGGGGAGAAATGATCAACGCCTTCTACAGGAAGTACTTTTTCGTGTCAGATCAAGTTACTCTCTCTAATCTTGGAAGAATGTTCCAGAGGGTCAGTGAGAATCCCAATGATTACGTGAAAAGATTCAGAGTCCAGGCCCTGGACTGTCATGACCCAAATGTCACAGAGCAGCAGCTGGTAGATTTGTGTATCAACGACATGCTCCCAGTTTACAGAGCTCTACTGGAGAATCTTCGATTCCATACTTTCTCAGAGCTTCATGAAGCCGCGAAAAGATCGGCAACCACTGAACCTGCTCTATTGGAAAGAGCAAAATCTACAAAGACTGGAGAATCACGAGACACTTGAGGAAGCAGACGCCTGATCAAGAAGCAGTAAAACCTCCATCCTTCCACAAACACTGTTGCAGAAGGGAGCAAACGGAAAGCCAAACCGTTGCGCAAACATACCTCAGCTCCTTCAAAAGCACAAAGGGGGGATAAGCAAGATGCACAAGCCTCTGACCAACGCACAAGAGTTTCTGATCAAGAAGCACCTGACTTTCCTTTTTCCATTAAAGAGGTGACTTCCACAGGTTCGTCAATCATCCCACAAGCGACTGCGGAGTTTTGAAGCACATTTTCAAAGAGAAGGTTGATCCAAAATAGCTTCAACTGGGGACTGAAGGAGTACACAAGAATCTTCTCCTTGTCAGAATCTTTACACTCTCTGAACAACCTATCAAAGAGGCAGTTCAATCCTTGGTCGAATTTTAATTGTTTTATCTGTCGAAGGCACAAAGGAGAGACATGTTCACAGTACTGAACCACATTGTGTCAAGAAGTACATTCTGAAAATACTTCTTGAGCCTCCAGCCACAGACCAAGAGGTATACGACTGGGGACTTCTTACCACAGTCAATCTCAGAAGAAACAAATTTGGAAGAACGTTGATCAATGCTGACACCGCCATCAACAACATTCCACTGAAAACCATCGGATACACATGCTCGAAAAGAAGATACTCATGCTCCATCTCAATCAGAGACCTTGAAGGACCGCTCGGAAATACTTATGGCTACATCATTCTCAAAGTAAACATAAGTTCAACCTGGACAGAAACCAAGTTTCACATAATCAGGAAATGACATGTCCTTCAGACGAGCGTGGATCCACGTTGAAAAGATGGATACTTACAAAGCGCCTTTGGTTGCACAGAAACCAAGTTTCACGAAAATCCAGGATATGACATGTACTGACAAAGCGCCTTTGGTTTCACATCTCTCCAAAGATCCAGAAGATTTGACGGACATTCCATCATCGGAACATTTGGAGGAATTTCGAACTTTGGCGGGATTGAAGCAAGAACCTGCAAAAGATGCATAGACATTCATCAAGAGGTTCCGCTCTCAGGAAAGTCTCATTCTATGTCGATGTCATTTATTTCCCCACATGTTATCCTAGCATGGGGACTTAATTATGCTAGCAATTCTACAAGACGTTATGAATGGTAGCTTCACCGCATTATTATTTTATCAAGTGGTTGAATCTGACGTTTCTCCGAATCAAGCATTGAAACATTCATTACTGACGTTCAAGCATAGCAAAGAACACTTTGGGCGTTTCTCCTGCAAGTCCATGTGTTCCACAAAATCAGAAAGCTCTGATGTCTGCACAAGTGTCGACTCCCATTACTGCAACGAAAGGGATGCTGAATCAACAGAAGATACTCCAGGGCCGAGATGATCAAACCCCTAAGACATTCGATGCTTAAGGAATATACGCTTCAACGCCCAAGCATCTAAAAGGCCATCAAATTGTACTCCCAATCAAAGAGTACAACTTCAGCATAAATATCTATACGGTGACACATTAATTCAACACTAGCACAATCAAAGTGTAACTAAACTACAATCAATAAGTCTTCATTATCCTATAATAAGACTTCTGAAGCATATGCAGCATCATTCATGCATGGATGGCACTAACTCCTTCAATATACACTGGGCAACCTGAGGTGATTCCGTGAAACTTCATCAACGGGATTTCTCTACATCGCAATCCCCTGCATGATTGAGGAACTTTCTCTCTTCACCGATCACATCCAGTATGAAAATTGGTGATGCTATCTACCGTAACAATGTCGACTCACTGACAAAGCCAGTTCATGGTAAAGTTATGCTTTCAGGAGCATTCAGGTTGAACTCTCAGTACACCTTCATCTTACAGACGCTCAACTTGTCAACTAGTTCGTGAATGTAAAAGGCTCACTGGATGAAGGAGCAAAGATTATATCTATAATCATGATTCTAGCCTTTTCGGTCTTTGGAGCAACTTCAACCATGGTATCAGCATCAACAATAATCTCTATAGGAACACAATCCATGATCTCAGCATCGACAAAGATCTCTGGAGTGTAATCATTCATGGTTTCAGCACCAACAACGGTCTCAAGAGCAACATCCTCAGGGCTTCATCAACTAATCATTCTCTGAAGTGTTACATATGAAGCAAACTTCTCTAAGAACCAATGATTCATATCAAGATGTGTAGACCTAATAACATGCTCACATGAAAGTCTTCCCAAAGCTGGCACGACTGGTGGGCATAATCCAGAGTCCTACAAATGAGATACAACACACTTCAGGCCATGGGTTTGCAAAAAACGTACCAATGTGTGAGGAATGGGACAATGCTTCCTCAACAAAAGATGTTCTTCTATGTCTCTTCTACAACATACCAAAAGGGCGCATCAATCGGACATACGAGCTGAAAGATATGGCATTTACCGTCAGATCTACGAAATCTGAAAACTTTCGACGGGATTACAAATTACAAATGTGCACGCTTCGTTGGATGACCTCTACAACTCCAAATTGAGTGATTCTTGTCTCATTAGACAACTAAGTCTCTTAGCTTCAAAATTTGGGGTCAAGCATCAAATTCCGACTTCGTATGAGGTTCCTACAGATTCCAGAGCGTACAACATGCAAGCAGCAATTCTTAGACGGGATTCATAACTTCCACAGTCGATCGGTGTCCACCAGGTCTTTTCGCTAAGTCCTTCATCAAGTTTTACAGTCCAAGACTCGTGAAACCAGACTCTCATGTGCTAATAATTCATCATAAAAGCAATGCTACCATCGGGACATGAGACCATGGTCATTACATCATCCCGTCTCGAGAGCAACCTCAGCTACGGTCTCGTGACCAGGGTTTCAGAAGTGATGTTCTACGACTGACAGAAGCAAGATGGCGCTGCAAGCACCATGCTCATGTATCAATCAAAGGGTCCTGATCTCAAAGGAATCAATTACATTAAAAGCTTCCACCAACCGTTCAAGACACAAGTGAATGGTCTAAAGACACAACATGAATGTTTTACAACAAGCTCGTCTGAGATGATTTTACACTGCCCTGTACAAACCTACGAGCTGGGAGCAATTGGTGAATAATTTGTGGATGTGTAATACACCATTCTCTTCGTATGGATGTCCTCTTCAACATGTCCAAAATTCACAGCAATTGAAGAAACGAGCGAAGAGTTGTGGCCAAAACATTGGACCACATGCCAGCTGAAAATTTTCTGAAGGTCTCCTAGAAGTTTACTGTTTCGTCGATTTTGGATCCTAAACATGCTCAGAACCCAAAAATCTTCTTCGCTAAAGTTTGGAAATTTCCTGGGCATGAGGATACATGGGTATACCGCGAAAATCCAACATCGAACGAAGATTCTACAACAATTTCAATGAAGACCTAATTCTGAATTTTCTGATGACGAATTATGGTGAAATTCTTCGTTCATCCACATCTGAATCAGGAGCTACACCATCAACACAAAGCCGAACTTTATCTTCATCCGATAGTCTCATTTGCTGAAGTCGGCGGTGCTTATGCTGATAAGGGACGACTCACAGATGATCTAGAGACATACAAAGTACCAGCTTTCCAGCGTCTCCGAAAGGTTGATTCATCCCAGGATGAACATCTGCAAACGTCTTCATGTTTGACTTGATATTTTTTGAGTGTTAGCCGGAAGATCCAGAAGGGTGGTTGTAACCAGAAGTCACCACTATCTGAGGTGAAATACATGGAGTCATGGATATACCAACAACAAGCACGCGCTGAAACGGTAACAATCCAACTCTTACCTATTTACAATTTCACTAGCTGTAGTGATTATAACGTCAAAATTTCGAAAATTTGCTCGTTCCTTCAAACCTGCAAAGTCGAGCAAAATTCATTATTCAAAATCATGACTTGATTTTCATCAAACCGTGAACCACCCACATGAATTTTAACATTCACTGGTTTTTCAAAAATTGGACAGACGTCCATTTTACAATTGTGAAAACTCACATACAGACATTATTTCATCATATATAATTGTCTACTTTCAACAGTTGTTCAAAATCAAAACATGATTTTACAAAATATATAAATATTTAACGTGAAACTCACGTAAATTTGAAAAAAGATGTCTATATATTTTGCTCCCTCGCACGAGCATCTGTCTTTGAAGCGAGAGTATATTTTCAAATATTTATGAAAGCTCGAAGATAAAATTTTCAAGAAAGCTCATAAACAAAATTTTATTACTAACAGACGCAATATCTATTAAATTTTTTTTTTCTCTCGTACGAGCATTCACCTTTGAAACAAGAGTTTATTCCACTTTGTGAAAACTCACATATTTAAAAAAAAAAATTGTTTTTCGTGAAAGCTCATAGACAAAATGTTATCATTAGACTCAGGTCTATCTTGTTTGTTTCTTAAACTAACGAACGAACGTCCGCGGATTCCCTTTCTTGGTCCCGAACCCGTGAATCCTAAATCGACCAAGGTTCCACCATCGAATCAGCGGTTCTACACCAATTTATGCTCACTGGATGATGCTCTATTACACCACTGGGGTTTCGCTTAAACCATGGTTTTCTCATTCAGTCGAAATCCGGTAATGTCTTATCTTATGACCAAGTTCAATTACTTATTTTTGTTTGTACCTGGAAAATCACCATTCAATGCTGACTGAGGAACATGATTGTTCCTCACTAAGCAGGGGACTTAATGTAGATGGTGGATTTTCGACAAAGGGTAAAATTATAAAAGTATACTCCGGATCCGGCAATCGGATGAGTATTGAGGCTCATGTCTCTCAATAAAGCATCAAAGTTCATGCCATAAAACCTCTGATTGAGAAAGTTCTCTCAGAGAAGATGTGGATGTGTAGTCTCTCAGCTGAGACCACGGCACATCTCATGAATACTGAGCAATTTCAGTAATTACTCAGGATCCGGCAATCGGATGAGTATTGAGACTAATGTCTCTAAGCATGAAAGCTCATGCCATAAAACCTCTGATTGAGAAAGTTCTCTCAGAGAAGATGTGGATGTGTAGTCTCTCAGCTGAGACCACGACACATCTCATGAATACTGAGCAATTTCAGTAATTACTCCGGATCCGGCAATCGGATGAGTATTGAGACTCATGTCTCTAAGCATGAAAGCTCATGCCATAAAATCTCTGACTGAGAAGGCCGTCTCTCAGAGTACATGTAGATGTGTAGTCTCTCAGCTGAGGCCACGACACATCTCATGAATACTGAGCAATTTCAGTAATTACTCCGGATCCGGCAATCGGATGAATATCGAGACTCATGTATCTATGCATGAAAGCTCATGCCACCTCTGATGGAGAAAGTCTCTCAGGGAAGATGAAGATGTGTAGTCTCTCAACTGAGGCCACGACACATCTCATACTGTATAGAATCGAAAGATTGGGCGGCTCCTAGACAACATGTCTGCTAGTATAGAGCGACAACGTCTTCGGGATGTAACCAGGTTTTCCCCGACTATGCAAGAGGAATATGACACTCCAGCAAGTTCATATTGCTCAACCCTTAGATAATTAATGCTCCTAGACAGGAAGCCCTTCTACTATAGAGCCAGCAATTAATTATCTTAAATCTTCTGAATATCTAGCAATATTCTACGAGCCATCGTCTGAATATCCAACAATATTCTACGAGTCGTCAATTAATCGCCTGAATATCCAGCAATACTCTACGATTCCCGTTATATTTCGTTACTTCAATCTGTGGTTCTTCCCAGCAGAATTCCATAGGTTAGTAATAAATATTCAACGAAACAGGAATCTGAGCATCGAATAAGCCCTGACAAAAATGGTGCAAGTGTAATTAGCAGATAATGCACAGACCAGCATTTTGAATGCACGAACGAGCATTTCAAAAATACGAACGAACGAGGAACCTATGCAAAATAGGAAGGGAAAATAATAATTATAAAATATTAAGCAAAAGCGCCAGGGGACTAGGCTCACCAGCCGTCCAGTCATGCCGTGACTAGTCCCGCGCCCAATTTTATATTTTATCATATTTTACTATTTTCACGTTCTCATGAAAATCCTCTTGTTCGAGCAAATTTCCTTTATTTCAGAGAAATTATCTAAATCACATGATTTTATCAAAAATAATAAAATTAGGGAAAGGTGTCGCGGGACCGAGCACCAACCGGCCATGTCTTGGCCGTGGCCGGTCCCACACCTCACGTCCCATTATTTTATTATTTCTTCTCAAATTATGAAATTCCTTGATTTTATGAATTTTCCCTAAAATCATGAAAATTACCTAATTTCATGTATTTTTATCTAAATCACATGATTTTATCAAAAATAATAAAATTAGGGAAAGGTGTCGCGGGACCGCCGGCCGTCCGGTCATGCCTTGGCCGTGGCCGGTCCCACACCTCACGTCCCATTATTTTATTATTGCTTCTCAAATTATGAAAATTCCTTGATTTTATGAATTTTCCCTAAAATTACCTAGTTTCATGTATTTTCTCTAAAAACATGGAAAATATTAAAAAATTAGGAAAACTTGTGGGACCGGGCTCTAGCCGGCCGGCCATGCCCTAGCCGGTCCCACACGCCCATTATTTTATTATTATTTGGCGTTTTGTTTCCTGATTTCATGAAAACTCCCAGATTTCAACAAAATATCTTGGTTTTCAACAAATCCCTTTGATTTTATGAAAATTATCTTAAATCATCGAAATTACATAAAATTGGGAAGTGTGCCTTGGGACCCACGCCCATTGGCCGGCCGGCCATGCCACAGCCATTGCCGGTCCCACACTCGCATTCCTTATTTTCATCTCATGGAAGTTCCCTAATTTCGCCAAACTCTCCAGTTTCATGGAATTTCCCTTAAATCAGAGAAAAATACATAAAATCACATAAAACTGGGAAAAGCATGTGGGACGGCGTGTCATCCGGCCGGCCATGCCCTAGCCGTGGTCGGTCCCACACCTTGTGATTCCTTGTTTGTTTATTATTTTCATCATCTCATGTATTTTTGCCGGTTTCAGCAAAACCATGGATTTTGCATATTTTCTCCAAATGTTGCTCAAACGTGCATCAGAAAATATCAAAATTCTCAGGACTGAAGCACGGGAAAGATGGTGACACGGGCACATTCCCTTGACCGACCAAGGGTGACCCTGAGGCTTGTAAACAGCTGGTCCCGCATGTTTTAATGATTTTAACCTAATTTGCTCAGTTGCTCATATTAGGTTCGAACTCTTTCCAAACAATTGGAAGTTCGCTCAAACGACCATCTACTGGTCCAACGACCATCAAGAGCCGGTATCATGACCTCTTGGTCGGCCCCTCATATTTTCTACATCAGGTTTTATGATTTGTTGCTCACACGAGCATTATTTCAGTAAATGATTAAACCAGCATTTAATCATTCTTTCACCAACTGGTCCTCAAGAGACTTTGGTATTTTTTGCTCATTCAAGCATTTGGGCGTTATATGGTGAACCCGTCATCCCATGTAGCCGGTCCCGTGTTGATTTGCAATAAATCATCATTTCGGTAAAATTAGGGTTTTGAATCCAGAGCTCTGCAGAAACGTGATTCTGTGCAGATTCGAACACTCTGATAATTTTATGCTGATTCCATGATTGATATTCATATTTATTTTGCTCGACCCAACAATCAGTAACTTAAATTAATATTTTATTTGGTCCACCTACCAATAATTCATCAAAAGAGCAATATTTTTTCAAACTAGAAATATTTGCTCAAACTAGCAATATTTGCTCGAACTAGCAATATTCGCTCGAACCGGCAATATTTACTCAATTAGCAATATTTGCTCAGACTAGCAATATTTTCTCAAATCAAAGAATATTGGTTCAACTATCAATATTCAACAATTTAGCAACACAGTTTTACTCGTTTTAGGTTATGATGATACCTCGTCTCAGCAGACACATTAAATTCATGAGTTCCGAAACATTTGCTAATCATGTTCAACTCAGTAATACATGGACTCATCGTCCCATAAAGTCAGCAACTGACTCCACAATCACGATATTTCAATCGTGTCACATGGGGGGGGTATTAACTAGGGTTTTGGTCTGGCGGTCTACGGCACGTGTGTTCACCCACGATGAGAATGTGAGCAAGTGGTGCAATCAGTTGGAAGAGTCAGCAAAGTAGGGGGTGGAAAGTTAACCAAGTCCTCCGCACGATGAGTAATTGGTTTAACATGATTTCCCACTTCCCCGCTCTCTGATTCCAGCAACTGTCACACTTCATGGGATCATGGTGTTTTCAACTCTGGCATTATAAAATGTCTCTGAATCCTGATTGAAAACACAAAGGTTTTTCGAACAATCGAACAACATTCGCCAAAATGAGCAATTTCTCATCAAAGTTCATACAGACAATATTTCGTCTACACGAACTCACAGAAATTACTCTAAATTGAGCAAAATTCAATCATTCAGAGCATTTTCACGCTGAATTCAAAACATACCTACAATCTCATATCACCATTGATCTCACGCATTTCTCAGCTTCCCTCGTACAGATCAACCCATCCCCTCTTGTGACCGAATTGACTCTGGAACGGCCATTGTTCTTGGTTTAGGTCGGGGTCTTACAGATCTATCTCTCGAACTTAAAGCACTCCCTTCTTGCAGTGCATCTGTGTGAGGTTCAACATTTCGCTCGGTTCAAGGAGTCTCCACACGGTCGACTCTTCAATTCGGTAAAACCAGCAAATCGTTTTTCCCCACTCACAACGTTAACTCAAAAAAGTCTACACACTTCGTTATAAGTCTGAAATTGATTTCTGAAACTAAATTGTAAACTGGATAAACTCGTCTTTACAGAAAAAGTTTGAAAAATGTATTGTAATCACAATTAATATGTTCTAAGGAAGTACGTCTAGTAAAAATTGCATTTCTATGTACGTTGATTCAAGAATATATGAAGGAAGTCAAATTTCACTATAGAAGAAGGACGAAAGACCAAGCAGAACTAATCCAAATCCTAACAAATTTCATCTATATTGGATCAAATATAAAGACAAAACCAACACAAAAGATAGAGTTCATAAAATTGTTAAATTTTATATACGTTAACTCAAAAAGTCTACACACTTCGTTATAAGTCGGAAATTGATTTCTGAGACTATATTGTAAACTAGATCAACTCATCTTTAACAGAAAAAGTTTGAAAAATGTATTGTAATTACAATTAATATGTTCTAAGGCAATACGTCTAGTAAAAATTGCATTTCTATGTACGTTGATTCAAGAAAATATGAAGGAAGTCAAATTTCACAATAAAAGAAGGATGAAAGACCAAGAAGAACTAATCCAAATTGTAACAAATTTCATCTATTTGAATAAATTGAAAGACAAAGCCAATACAAAAATAAAGAGTTCATAAAAATGTTGACTTTTTGTACGTTAACTCAAATAAGTCTACACTCTTTGTTATAAGTCGGAAGTTGATTTCTAAGACTAAATTGTAAACAAGATAAACTCATCTTTAACTAGAAAAAGTTTGAAAAATGTATTGTAATCACAATTAATATGTTCTAAGCCATTACGTCTAGTAAAAATTGCATTTTTGTGTACGTTGATTCAAGAAAATATGAAGGAAGTCAAATTTCACAATATAAGAAGGATGAAAGACCAGCCAGAACTAATCCAAATTCTAACAAATTTCATCTATTTGAATCAAATTGAAATACAAAGCCAAGACAAAAATAAAGAGTTCATAATAATGTTGAATTTTTTATACGTTAACTCAAAAAAGTCTACACTCTTCGTTATAAGTCGGAAGTCGATTTCTGAGACTAAATTGTAAACTAGATTAACTCATCTTTAACAGAAAAAGTTTGAAAATTGTGTTGTAATCACAATTAATATGTTCTAAGGAAGTTCGTCTAGTAAAAATTGCATTTCTATGTACGTTGATTCCAGAATTTATGAAGGAAGTCAAATTTCACTATAGAAGAAGGACGAAAGATCAAGCAGAACTAATACAAATCTGAACAAATTACATCTATCTTGAATCAAATAGAAAGACAAAGCCAACACAAAAAGAAAGTATTCATAAAAATGTTGAATTTTATATACGTTAACTCAAAAAGTCTACACACTTTGTTATAAGTTGGAAATTGATTTCTGAGACTAAATTGTAAACTAGTTAAACTCATCTTTAACAGAAAAAGTTTGAAAAATGTATTGTGATTACAATCAATATGTTCTAAGGCAGTACATCTAGTAAAAATTGCATTTCTATGTACGTTGATTCAAGAAAATATGAAGGAAGTCAAATTTCACAATAGAAGAAGGATGAAAGACCAAGATGAACTAATCCAAATCCTAACAAATTACATCTATTTGAATCAAATTGAAAGACAAAGCCAAGACAAAAATAAAGAGTTCATAAAAATGTTGAATTTTTTATACGTTAACTCAAAAAAGTCTATACTATTCGTTATAAGTCGGAAGTTGATTTCTTAGAGTAGATTGCAAACTAGATAAACTCATCTTTAACAGAAAAAGTTTGAAAAATGTATTTTAATCACAATTAATATGTTCTAAGGAAGAACGTCTAGTAAAAATTGCATTTCTATGTACGTTGTTTCAAGAATATATGAAGGAAGTAAAATTTCACTATAGAAGAAGGAAGAAAGACCAAGCAGAACTAATCCAAATCCTAATAAATTTCATCTATCTTGAATCAAATAGAAATACAAAGTCAACATAAAAAGAAAGTATTCATAAAAATGTTGAATTTTATATACATTAACTCAAAAAGTCTACACACTTCGTTATAAGTCGGAAATTGATTTCTGAGACTATATTGTAAACTAGATAAACTCATCTTTAACAGAAAAAGTTTGAAAAATGTATTTTAATTACAATTAATATGTTTTAAGGCAATACGACTAGTAAAAATTGCATTTCTATGTACGTTGATTCAAGAAAATATGAAGGAAGTCAAATTTCACAATAGAAGAAGGATGAAAGACCAAGAAGAACTAATCCAAATCCTAACAAATTTCATCTATCTTGAATCAAATAGAAAGACAAAGACAACAAAAAAAGAAAGAGTTCATAAAAATGTTGAGTTTTGTATACGTTAACTCAAAAAAGTCTACACACTTCGTTATAAGTCTGAAATTGATTTCTGAAACTAAATTGTAAACTGGATAAACTCGTCTTTAACAGAAAAAGTTTGGAAATGTATTGTAATCACAATTAATATGTTTTAAGGAAGTACGTCTAGTAAAAATTGCATTTCTATGTACGTTGATTCAAGAATATATGAAGGAAGTCAAATTTCACTATAGAAGAAGGACGAAAGACCAAGCAGAACTAATCCAAATCCTACCGAATTTCATCTATCTTGAATTAAATAGAAATACAAAACCAACACAAAAAGAAAGAGTTCATAAAAATATTGAATTTTATATAAGTTAACTCAAAAAGGTCAACACACTTCGTTATAAGTCTGAAATTGATTTCTGAAACTAAATTGTAAACTAGATAAACTCATCTTTAACAAAAAAAAATTGAAAAATGTTTTTTTTTGCTAGGTCAAAATGGTTTATTAAAGAAAAAAAACGTAATTACAAGGATTACAAAATGGGAGGCTCGAAGCCTCCCTACCCCTATAAACCGAAGGGGGGAAAAAATTTAAAACACATAAAATAAGCTCCTAATCACTTAAAAACAACATAAAGAAGAAAACTAGGTAAATTAGAAACGGTTTCGCCCCTTATTTCCAAATCTAAAATTCTTCTTCTTGGGAATGAGACCAGCAATAATTTGAGTCAAATCATAGTCACCATAAGTCTCTTTGTAATCATCTACATAATCAGCATAAGTTTCAACATAGTCACAATTCTCTTCATTTTCATCTGAAGCATAATTACCACCCGGAACAAGCTTAATAGGAGATTGAGCTTTCTTCTTAGTTAACATTCTATCTACTTGCTCTTTTTTTTCCTTGAAATAGTCTTGTCTATAAACTGGATCTCTAATGAATTTAGCGCGCCCTGCATCAATCTATCTGAAATAGTCCTGAAAAATGTATTGTAATCACAAATAATATGTTCTAAGGCATTACGTCTAGTGAAAATTGCATTTCTATGTACGTTGATTCAAGAAAATATGAAGGAAGTCAAATTTCACAACAAAATAAGGATGAAAGGACCAAGAAGAACTAATCCAAATCTTAACAAATTTCATCTATCTTGAATCAAATAGAAAGACAAAGCCAACACAAAAAGAAAGAGTTCATAAAAATGTTGAATTTTTTATACGTTAACTCAAGATAGTCTACACTCTTCGTTATAAGTCGAAAATTGATTTCTGAGACTAAATTGTAAACTAGATAAACTCATCTTTAATAGAAAAAATTTGAAACATGTATTGTAATCACAATTATTATGTTTAAAGGCAGTACGTCTAGTAAAAATTGCATTTCTATGTACGTTGATTCAAGAATATATGAAGGAAGTCAAATTTCACAATAGAAGAATGATGAAAGACCAAGCAGAACTAATCCAAATCCTAACAAATTTCATCTATCTTGAATCAAATAGAAATACAAATCCAACACACAAAGAAAGAGTTCATAAAAATGTTGAATTTTATATACGTTAATTCAAAAAAGTCTACAAACTTCGGTGTAAGTCGGAAATTGATTTCTGAGACTAAATTGTAAACTAGATAAACTCATCTTTAACAGAAAAAGTTTGAAAAATGTATTTTAATCACAAATTATATGTTCTAAGGAATTACGTCTAGTAAAAATTGCATTTCTATGTACGTTAATTCAAGAAAATATGAAGGAAGCCAAATTTCACAATAGAAGAAGGATGAAAGACCAGCCCGAACTAATCCAAATTGTAACAAAATTCATCTATTTGAATCAAATTGAAAGACAAAGCCAATACAAAAATAAAGAGTTCATAAAAATGTTGAATTTTTTATACGTTAACTCAAAAAAGTCTACACTCTTTGTTATAAGTCGGAAGTTGATTTCTGAGACTAAATTGTAAACAAGATAAACTCATCTTTAGCAGAAAAAGTTTGAAAAATGTATTGTAATCACAATAAATATGTTCTAAGCCATTATGTCTAGTAAAAATTGCATTTCTGTGTACGTTGATTCAAGAAAATATGAAGGAAGTCAAATTTCACAATATAAGAAGGATGAAAGACCAGCCAGAACTAATCCAAATTCTAACAAATTTCATCCATTTGAACAAATTGAAAGACAAAGCCAATACAAAAATAAAGAGTTCATAAAAATGTTGAATTTTTTATACGTTAACTACTCAAAATAGTCTACACTCTTCGTTATAAGTCGGAAGTTGATTTCTGAGACTAAATTGTAAACTAGATAAACTCATCTTTAATAGAAAAAATTTGAAAAATGTATTGTAATCACAATTAATATGTTCTAAGGCAGTACGTCTAGTAAAAATTGCATTTCTATGTACGTTGATTCAAGAGTATATGAAGGAAGTCAAATTTCACAATAGAAGAAGGATGAAAGACCAAGAAGAACTAATCCAAATCCTAACAAATTTAATCTATCTTGAATCAAATAGAAAGACAAAGCCAACACAAAAAGAAAGAGTTCATAAAAATGTTGAATTTTATATACGTCAACTCAAAAAAGTCTACAAACTTCGGTATAAGTCGAAAATTGATTTCTGAGACTAAATTGTAAACTAGATAAACTCATCTTTAACAAAAAAAGTTTGAAAAATGTATTTTTATCACAAATTATATGTTATAAGGCATTACGTCTAGTAAAAATTGCATTTCTATGTACGTTGATTCAAGAAAATATGAAGGAAGTCAAATTTCACAATAGAAGAAGGATGAAAGACCAAGAAGAACTAATCCAAATCCTAACAAATTTCATCTATCTTGAATCAAATAGAAAGACAAAGCCAACACAAAAAGAAATAGTTCATAAAAATGTTGAATTTTATATACGTCAACTCAAAAAAGTCTACACACTTCTTTATACGTCTGAAATTGATTTCTGAAACTTAATTGTAAACTAGATAAACTCATCTTTAAGAGAAAAAGTTTGAAAAATGTATTGTAATCACAAATAATATGTTCTAAGGCATTATGTCTAGTAAAAATTGCATTTCTGTGTACGTTGATTCAAGAAAATATGAAGGAAGTCAAATTTCACAATATAAGAAGGATGAAAGACCAGCCAGAACTAATACAAATTCTAACAAATTTCATCTATTTGAATCAAATTGAAAGACAAAGCCAAGACAAAAATAAAGAGTTCATAAAAATGTTGAATATTTTATACTTTTTTTTTGCTAGGTCAAAATGGTTTATTAAAGCAAAAATATGTAATTACAAGAATTACAAAATTGGAGGCTCTAGGCCTCCCCACCCCCATAAACCAAAGGGGCAAAAAAAAACTCTAAAAACTCATAAAATAAGCTCCTAAACACGAAAAAACATGCAAAAAGAAGAAAACTAGAAACGTTTTCGTCCCTTATTTCCAACTCTAAATTTCTTCTTCTTGGGAATGAGACCAGCAATAACTTGAGTTAAATCATAGTCTCCATAAGACTCCTTGTAAACATCTTCATAATCATCATAGGTTTCATCATAGGCATAATCCTCTCCATTTTCATCTGAATCATAATTACCACCCGGAACAAGCTTAATAGGAGATTGTGCTTTCTTCTTAGTTGACATTCTATCCATTTGCTCCTTTTTTTCCTTGAAATACTCTTTTCTAAAGGCTGACTCTCTAATGAAATTAGCATGCACTTCATCATTCTGAATGGTGCTTGCCTCCTCTAGTTCCTCATTTGTCAAAATATTATTCATATCAAAAACACATTCGTCCAACCCGATTAGGCTAGGATTTTCTTCATTGGACCTAGAATTCGTAGCCATGATTTTCGCATCTTGCTTGGCCACTTTTCTAGCTTGTTTCCTTGCTAGAATATCTGAATCAACTTCACCCCAATCTTTTGAACCCATACTAATATCCGAGTCACTAGAATCATCTTGTTCCTCCTCAACCAAAGCCTTACTAGAATCATTAGCAAGGCCTAACTCAGATGCCAGGGCACCATATTTGTTTTTTTGATAAGTTAAAAAGTGTATTAATAGATAACAAAATTTACAAAAAGTAGATTACAAGAAAAGAGGTCACAGCAACCCCAAAAACTTGTAACACTACTTGAAACGAAAATAAGAAACATTAGGGTTTTCAACGGAAATTAAACAATCAGGTCTTCCTTCATACTGAATTCCCACTTCATTATCAAGATAACAACCATTCTTAGCCATCTTATCTGCTGAAAAATTCGCCTCTCTGTAAGGTGAATTATCCTTATAGAAATATAATGATTGCATAACCTCTCCCATCTTTCTCTTGCAAACCAAGGAATAGAAGAACTTTGTAAAGCTTGAACTACCCCATAGGAATCAGATTGCACACAAATACGAACATAATTCCATTGCATTGCCCATTCCATACCAATTATAATTGCATAGAGTTCCGCCAAATAGTTAGTAGTAACTCAAAGCACCAAGAACTGCACAGCTAGTGTCTCTTGCCACCACCCCTGCTCCCGCAATGCCTGGATTCCCATGCGCTGCTCCATCACAACAAATTAGAATCTCATTAAGATCCGGAGGCTGCCATAACACTTCAATAGACTGCTGATGTTTAACACTTCTATGAACCACACGGAAGTAATCCAACAACACCATATCTTCCACACTGTTGCGCATAAACCCTTTTAGACGGACTGAATATTCTTGTATTAGCTTCAGCACTCTTTTAGAAAAAAGGCCCCAGCTCGGTTTCTGTTTCTCAAAGATGCATTTGTTGCGCATAGCCCATAGTTCTGACCTGATTACTAAGTTCGCCACCAGCCACAAGTCACGGACAATTGCACTTCTTCCCTTAGCTTCCTTGAAAGAAGCCACAATGTTGAAGTTTGCTGTCATACCAAAGATACCAGAAATCCAAGACCACGCACGAGCTGCAAAAGAACAATGAAAAATAATATGTTCTAGAGATTCTTCCTCAGTTTCACACAGAACACACTTGTTAGCCAAATGAATTTTGAACCTAGATTGAATGATATCCAAAGTAGCACAAGCACCACGAATGAATTTTCAGTTTTGAGCCGCAAGTTTAGGGTGAATTTCCTTCCTCCACAGCATAGACGCTGCATTGAAGCTACCATGTTTCTGACGAATAAATTCCTTGGCAGAACTTACCGAAAAATCACCTGAAAAGTTTGGCATCCAAACTCTCTTATCTTCACCCCCATTTGGAAAAGGAAGATTATGCATATCCACACCAGCCGCGAGTAAACAGTTCAAGTGATTTTCAGGAAAAACCCATTGGTTATCCCTATAACAATCACTCACCAAAACCAATCTGTCAAGAGTAAAATCATCTAATATCTCTGCAAAACATTTTTCTCCATACCAAACATCATAATAGAGAGAAGTAGACCTGCCATCACCAAGAATAACTTTAGTGTTAGCCTCCACATATTTATAAACCCTTCTAATGCCTGGAAGAATGGTAGACTTCACCCCATAAGTCTTAATGTAGCCTCTTCGACTAAAAAACTTAGCCTTAAGATAACCTGCCCAATTCTTCTTAGAAGTACTGATCTTCCACCATAACTTCATCAACATTGCAAAATTCATAGTAGCCATACGAGATAAACCCAAACCCCCATCCTCAAAAGGGCAACAGATTTTATCATACGCCACCACAACAACACGACTGACATTAGAGTCACCAGACCAAATAAAATTCCTAATTGCACGCTCACATTGCACAACGAACTTGCTAGGCCACTTATAAATAGCCATATTATGGATGGAATAACTCGAAATAACAGATTTAACAAGCACAATACGGTCATGAAAAGATAAAAGAAAACCCTTCCAACCAGCAAGGGTTTTAATCTTCTCAACCACATTGCAATATGATGATACCTAACAGCACCAGGCATTATTTGAACACCCAAATAACGATCAGGGAAAGAAGCTACACTCATACCCAAATAATCAACAAGATAATTACGTCTACTCAACGAACCACCACCATAATAAATTTTACTCTTTTGGCGACAAACAGATTGACCCGAAGCACTGATACTTACCCAACAGATCCACCAGATTATTAATGCTCCGCAAATTTCCTTTACAGAAAATCATAATCATCATCAAAAAAGAGATGAGTAGGAGAAATACCACCTCTAGTTACCATGTAAGACATCTCTTCTCTGCAAAAAGCTTTGTGATATTTCTGCTAAGGACATCTCCATCAAAACAAAGATCAAGGGAGAAAGAGGATCTCCCTGACGTAAACCTCTATTTATCTTGAAAAAACCCTCCGGACTGCCATTCAAGAGAATAGAGATTCTAGCAGAATTGAAGATATGAGAAATCCAAGTGCACCAATGCTCCGAGAAACCATACCTACGAAAAACCTCCAAGACAAAAGACCAACTGACCGTGTCAAAAGCTTGTGTGATATCAAGCTTAAGGCCCAAATTACCATCCTTACGATTGATATGAAGTCATTAATCAATTCAGAAGCAAGACTAATGTTTTCATGGATGTTACGCCCTTTCATGAAAGCCACCTGTTCTTCAGAAACAAGTTTATCTAAAACGCTCCCCAGTCTAGTAGCTAAGATCTTAGTAAAGATTTTGAAGAAAAAATTACTGAGACCAATAGGACGAAAATTACGAAGAGAATTAGCACCTCTTACCTTGGGAATCAAACAATTAAGCTAGAATTTACTCCATTTGGGATATGACCAGAATTCCAGCAATAAATAACAGCTCTTAATAAGTCATCTTGAATAATATCCCAGCAGTGTCTATAGAAACATCCAGAAAACCCATCCAGCCCTGGAGCACTGTCTGCCCCTAGATCAAAAACTGCTTGTTTAATCTCCTCAGAAGATGGTATTCTGTCCATGGCTAAACTTTCCTCCTCCGAGATGCTAATATGATCATAGTCAAATAAAATAGGATCAATCTCCAACTCCGGCCCATTAAACTTGTCCTCATAATAGTGCACAACATGATTTCTAAGCTTCTCATAATCATAAATAGTATTGCCTGCACTGTCAACAAGTTCAGAGATAGTGTTAGAACTTCTACGAATTCTAATGCTATTATGAAAGAAATTAGTGTTACTTGAACCCTCCACAAGCCACTTATTTCTATATTTCTGCTTAAGCATAGTATTCAACTGAGCACGAGTATCATTAAGTTTATCCATAACATCCTTCATAATATTTAACTTTGTAATGTCATCCGGGTTTTCATCAGAAAGAAGAGCAGCTGCCTCGAACCTCAACTGATCCTGCTTTAACCTAGAATGCACATTACCAAAAACACGAAGATTCCATTCTTTGATGACTCCTTTGAGTCTCTTTAATTTTTGTGTGAAAATAAAATCAAGAGACCCGGAAATAGGTATACTACAACTATCTCTAACCATACGAAGAAAATCAGAATGTAAGAACCACATCTTTTGAACTCGAAAAGGAGCTCTTTTGGGTCTAGGAACAGCAAAACGAAAACCCAAAAGAGTAGAATGGTTAGAAACTTCCATAGGAAGAGCTTTACACCGCCAATTCTCAAATTTCTCAAGCCAAGCCGCATTAATAATAACACGATCAAGTTTACTAACAATTCTAGTCATACCTGATTGTCTATTCGTCCAAGTGAACTTACTTCCCAAAGCGTCAGCTTCAAAGAGATTGTTGTCATCCAACCAATATGAAAACTCATTAATAGCTGAGGTTCTAGGTTCAAGAACACCCTTCTTCTCATCCAAACGAAGAATACAGTTAAAATCCCCAATGACTAACCAAGGAATACCATCACCAGGACTAACAAGTTGCTGCCAAATACTCCTCTTAGTAACCTGAATATAGCTAGCATGGACAAAAGAAACATGTACACCATCCACCTCAACCGTTATGGCTTTCTTACTGACATTAACAATTGAAATATTTAGAGTATTTGAATAACAAACCCAAATATTAGCAATACTAGAAGAAGAAGCATTATTAATAACATGAGAAGAATAACCTTCTCTTAACAAACCATATCTGAACCCAGCAGAACAGGGAACTTTTGGTTCAGCAATACCAAAAATGTTTGGTTTAAACTCTCTAATCAACTCCTTTAGTTTATCTTGAGCTACATCACGTGCAACTCCATTGATATTCCAAAACAACACCCGCATTTAAACAATTGGGTTTTGATTATTTCTTAGCTGTACTTCAGAAGTATTTGAGGAGGATTTTAATCTTGGAGAAGAACCTTTTCTTACTCGAACTCCTAGCTCTGATTCCTCATCCAAGTCGGATAAAACTTCTACATCCCTCAAAGTGTCTAGTCTAGCCTGAAAAGCCATAAGATGCTGATGCTTAGCCTTACGTGCAACTTCATCAATATGCCCAAGCTCATGAACACTTGCTGTTTCACCCACAAGAGTACTGCCCAAGATATTAAACTTATTTGAAGAGACGTATTCAGAACTCTTCTCCACAGCTTCACAAACAGGAGTATATATAGCATCTGAAACAGGAATCCTACCCGGATTAGGAAGTCTAGTTCTAGCCAATTAAACATTCCCACCGGGCTAAGTATTTAAGGCAACAGTACTCAACGACTTTGCCTTACTAACTAAAACTGAATGCGCAGCAACAGCCTTCTCCGCCATAGCTGAAGCATTGCGCATTGCAGCTTCGGACCTGATCAGCTCTTCCTGAAGCTGTTGTTCATAATCAACAGTTCCAATCCTCACCACTTCAACTTGCACACGAGTATCTGTAGCTACTTTCTTATTCTTCTTACCATTCTTCTTATGATTTATAGTTTTCCATGTACCATTATTCTCCCCTTGATGAATAACAAGAGTTTGAGGTTGCTGAGCCTGATGCGATTCTTTCTGCTGTGTTACTTGGTTTGCTGAAGAACTTCCCAACTCTAAGTTCTATCTAACTGTAGAGAAGAAATACCACCCAGCTGCTGTGATGAGTTACCAGCAGTTTTTTGAACATTTGTACGTGCATGGACTGCATGTAATGCATTAACTGCAATCTTCTTCCTACACTCTTTATCTAAGTGCCCAACAATCTTGCACTTGGAGCAAAACTTAGGTTGTTTTAGAATTTCAATAGGCTGCAGAAAATGACGTCCATCAACTTCAACATAAACAGAATCCGTATCATGTTTAGCAAAATCTATATCAATCAAAACAGATGCATAATGACCATATTCATGATTTAGGGTTATCTTATCTACCACAATGGGTGTTCCAAGAGATTTCCCTAAAGCTAAAAGAGTTTTTTATACCCACATCTCCACAGGAAGGCTAGGAAACTTCACCCAAACCGTTGAATGAGAAGTACATTGCTTGTCTGCGTCAAACCCTGGATACCATTCAATCAAACGAAGAGGCTGATCATTAACAATCCATGGTTCTTTGTTACCATCCTTGAAAACTTTGTCTTTGTCTTCTTGAGTTAACAGTTTTATAATGAAGAAACCACGGTTCATAGGGATAAACTGAACCCTAGCATCTCCCAAACCCCATTATTGTTCCAGTTTTTTTTGACATCAATGAGCTTCACACCTTTGAGATCCAATCTTCCAATAAGGATAAATCTCCATATTTGACAGCCTTCTTCATAATAATCCTGAGGAATAACAATTGCCGGTTTTCCATCTCTGGTAGTAGGGTTTGGTAAAGAGATTATATCAACAGCCGTTGAAACTTGTTTTTTGTTATGTTTTCCCATCACCAATTCAGCAAACGTGAACTTTGGTTGATTAGAATCACCCACAGATTTTTCTCCCTTCGTAATCACCAAGGATGATTATAGTATTGAGCGCCAGAAATTTTTGAAAAGTTTGTAAACCCTAAACCCTAAGGAAAAATCGCCTCAGAGCCAAGAGAGAGAAAAATACCTCACTAGACTTCTTACAAAGTGAAAGGAAATCATATGATTGAGCACCGTATTTGTTATTCACCACTAATTCTGTTTGAAAAAGCGCATCCACAAAAGGAGTTTCAAAAGATTTAAATTTAAACGGAATACCTTTGTTTGGGGACTCTTACCCTTTACTTTTGTCCAATCCTCTTTCGATGACCCTGATTTAGTAATCAAGCCTTGAGAATTATTCACGACCTGATTATCAGCTTGCTTGGCTTGAATATTCTTATTCACAGACTCTTGTTTTGAAGAAGATTCTAAAACCGAGTCTTCTAAGGACCCTGGCTTTGTATTCATATCATGAGAGATATTCACGGCCTGAGTATGACATTGCACGGACATAACCTCAGAGTTTTCATTGGACACGGGTTGTTGCTGAGTTTCCATAACCAAGTTGGATACGAAACTTACCTGATTATGCTTGGATAAGGACTCAGTGTTCTTTTTGGGCATGGAAGTTGGCTTAATCTCCAAGCCAGATTCCACGTTATTTCCTGACTCTTGCCTTATCCCGGTTTGAACTTGCGTAACAGATACATTAACTTCAGTAGCAGATTTAATTCGTGCAGCAATATCTTTTCTCGCAGCAATAACATTCTTACACTTGATCAGTTTGAGTTGTGCTTCCCTATATTCTACAAAAGAGTTATTAAGCTCTTCCTCCAACAGTTTATCCTCATCGCACTCTTGAACTGTAGTATCCTTAGAAACAAAGTTACTATTTGTTGCCACTTCTGTCACATTCCCCTTCCCGGACTGAACACCTTCCCTTGCTGCAATATTGTTAATGTTATCTGCATGGTTTTCATGGGAAACAATAACTATACTCTCCTTACCAGCCTGCACATTATTGACGTTAACTGCATGGCCTGCATGGGAAGTTTCACTAACTTCTTTCCAAACAGATTTGATTGATTTTCCTTCTTTGCCATTCTTAATGTTCACAGTAGGTGACTTCTTTTCAGCATTAGAACCTCCCAAAATTTTCTTTGCAGCAAGGCAATTCTCAAATTTGTGGCCCATAAACTTACAATGAGTGCAGAATTTGACATTCTCTAAGTCTTGAATTTCAATATACTGCCAGAACTCTTTTCTATTTGCCTTCAAGCGAATTCTTTTAGGAATCAACTTAGCAAAGTCAATATCAATCAGAACCGCAGCATAGTTTCCAACATCATGATCCAATGTCTTTTGATCAATAGCAATCGGTTTTCCAATAATTTTAGCAATGGAAAGAAGAATTTTCTTAGTCCATAACTCAATGTACAAACCAGGGAAACTTACCCAAACTGAAGCTCTTGAAGTTTGCTGTCTTTCTGGATCAAAATTTGGGTAAAAATTAAAAACCCTAAGCTGTTGATTCTGTAAAACCCAAGTATCACCATGCCATACACGTTCCTTGTCATCTGCTGAAGTTAACTTTATGATAAAAAACCTTTTTGTCATTGGAACTAACTTACATCTTCCAGCACCGAAACCCCATTGTTCCTCCAAACTCTTCTGAACATCAGCAAGTTTTAAGCCCTTAAAGTTCAATCTCCCAATGAGACTGAACTGAAATATATCACGTCCCTCTTGAAGAAGACTATTAGGCAAAACCAAAGATGGTTCTTCCAAATATGTTGATTCCTCAGGGAGAGATAAGAAATCTGAATCTGTTAACATATAGGGTTTTTTACCCTTAACCAAATCAGCAAAAGATACCTTATTGTTCCCATGATTATTCACATTTGAATCAGGGTTTTCCCCCATCCTAAATCACCAAAGATGATCTAGAATGAAGGAAAAACGTTGATGAAAGTTGAAAACCCTGAAGAAAAAATTCGCCAATTTTTGGAGAGAAAAATTCGCATGAGAGAGAAAGACTCCAATTGAATATTTTATACGTTAACTCAAAAAAGTCTACACTCTTCGTTATAAGTCGGAAGTCGATTTCTGAGACTAAATTGTAAACTAGATAAACTCATATTTAACAGAAAAAGTTTGAAAAATGTATTTTAATCACAAAATATATGTTCTAAGGAATTACGTCTAGTAAAATTACATTTCTATGTACGTTGATTCAAGAAAATATGAAGGAAGTCAAATTTCACAATAGAAGAAGGATGAAAGACCATGCAGAACTAATCCAACAAATTTCATCTATCTAGAATCAAATAGAAAGACAAAGCCAACACAAAAAGAAAGAGTTCATAAAAATGTTGAATTTTATATACGTTAACTCAAAAAATTCTACACTCTTCGTTATAAGTCGGAAGTTGATTTCTGAGACTAAATTGTGAACTAGATAAACTCATCTTTAATAGAAAAAATTTGAAACATGTATTGTAATCACAATTAATATGTTCTAAGGCAGTACGTCCAGTAAAAATTGCATTTCTATGTACGTTGATTCAAGAAAATATGAAGGAAGTCAAATTTCACAATATAAGAAGGAAGAAAGACTAGCCAGAACTAATCCAAATTCTAACAAATTTCATCTATCTGAATCAAATTGAAAGACAAATCCAATACAAAAATAAAGAGTTCATAAAAATGTTGAATTTTTTATACGTTAAGTCAAAAAAGTCTACAAACTTCGGTATAAGTCGGAAATTGATTTCTGAGACTAAATTGTAAACTAGATAAACTCATCTTTAACAAAAAAGTTTGAAAAATGTATTTTAATCACAAATTATATGTTCTAAGGAATTACGTCTAGTAAAAATTGCATTTCTATGTACGTTGATTCAAGAAAATATGAAGGAAGTCAAATTTCACAATATAAGAAGGAAGAAAGACCAGCCAGAACTAATCCAAATTCTAACAAATTTCATCTATCTGAATCAAATTGAAAGACAAGGCCAATACAAAAATAAAGAGTTCATAAAAATGTTGAATTTTTTATACGTTAACTCAAAAAAGTCTACACTCTTCGTTATAAGTCGGAAGTTGATTTCTGAGACTAAATTGTAAACTATATAAACTCATCTTTAACAGAAGAAGTTTGAAAAATATATTGTAATTACAATTAATATGTTCTAAGGCATTACGTCTAGTAAAAATTGCATTTTTATGTACGTTGATTCAAGAAAATATGAAGGAAGTCAAATTTCACAATATAAGAAGGATGAAAGACCAGCAAGAACTAATCCAAATTCTAACAAATTTCATCTATTTGAATCAAATTGAAAGACAAAGCCAATACAAAAATAAAGAGTTCATAAAAATGTTGAATTTTTTATACGTTAACTCAAAAAGTCTACAAACTTCGGTATAAGTCGGAAATAGATTTCTGAGACTAAATTGTAAATTAGATAAACTCAACTTTAACAAAAAAGTTTGAAAAATGTATTTTAATCACAAATTATATGTTCTAAGGAATTACGTCTAGTAAAAATTGCATTTCTATGTACGTTGATTCAAGAAAATATGAAGGAAGTCAAATTTCACAATAGAAGAAGGATGAAAGACCATGCAGAACTAATCCAAATCCTAACAAATTTCATCTATCTTGAATCAAATAGAAATACAATGCCAATACAAAAATAAAGAATTCGTAAATATGTTAGATTTTTTATACGTTAACTCAAAAAAGTCTACACTCTTCGTTATAAGTCGGAAGTTGATTTCTGAGACTAAATTGTAAACTATATAAACTCATCTTTAACAGAAAAAGTTTGAAAAATATATGGTAATTACAATTAATATGTTCTAAGGCATTACGTCTAGTAAAAATTGCATTTTTATGTACGTTGATTCAAGAAAATATGAAGGAAGTCAAATTTCACAATATAAGAAGGATGAAAAACCAGCCAGAACTAATCCAAATTCTAACAAATTTCATCTATTTGAATCAAATTGAAAGACAAAGCCAATACAAAAATAAAGAGTTCATAAAAATGTTGAATTATTTATACGTTAACTCAAAAAGTCTACACTCTTCGTTATAAGTCGGAAGTTGATTTCTGAGACTAAATTGTAAACTAGTTAAACTCATCTTTAACATAAAAATTTTGAAAAATGTATTTTAATCACAAATTATATGTTCTAAGGAATTACGTTTAGTAAAAATTGCATTTCTATGTACGTTAATTCAAGAAAATATGAAGGAAGCCAAATTTCACAATAGAAGAAGGATGAAAGAGCAGCAAGAACTAATCCATATTGTAACAAATTTAATCTATTTGAATCAAATTGAAAGACAAAACCAATACAAAAATAAAGAGTTCATAAAAAAGTTGAAATTTTTATACGTTAACTCAAAAAAGTCTACACTTTTTGTTATAAGTCGGAAGTTGATTTCTGAGACTAAATTGTAAACTAGTTAAACTCATCTTTAACAGAAAAGTTTGAAAAATGTATTTTAATCACAAATTATATGTTTTAAGGAATTACGTCTAGTAAAAATTGCATTTCTATGTACGTTAATTCAAGAAAATATGAAGGAAGCCAAATTTCACAATAGAAGAAGGATGAAAGACCAGCCCGAACTAATCCAAATTGTAACAAAATTCATCTATTTGAATCAAATTGAAAGACAAAGCCAATACAAAAATAAAGAGTTCATAAAAATGTTGAATTTTTTATACGTTAACTCAAAAAAGTCTACACTCTTTGTTATAAGTCGGAAGTTGATTTCTTAGACTAAATTGTAAACAAGATAAACTCATCTTTATCAGAAAAAGTTTGAAAAATTTATTGTAATCACAATAAATATATTCAAAGGCAGTACGTCTAGTAAAAATTGCATATCTATGTACGTTGATTCAAGAATATATGAAGGAAGTCAAATTTCATAATAGAAGAAGGATGAAAGACCAAGCAGAACTAATCCAAATCCTAAAAAATTTCATCTATCTTGAATCAAATAGAAAGACAAAGCCAACACAAAAAGAAAGAGTTCATAAAAATGTTGAATTTTATATACGTTAACTCAAAAAAGTCTACAAACTTCGGTATAAGTCGAAAATTGATTTCTGAGGCTAAATTGTAAACTAGATAAACTCATTTTTAACAAAAAAAGTTTGAAAAATGTATTTTAATCACAAATTATATGTTCTAAGGAATTACATTTAGTAAAAATTACATTTCTATGTATGTTAATTCAAGAAAATATGAAGGAAGCCAAATTTTACAATAGAAGAAGGATAAAAGACCAGCCAGAACTAATCCAAATTGTAACAAAATTCATCTATCTGAATCAAATTGAAAGACAAAGCCAATACAAAAATAAAGAGTTCATAAAAATGTTGAATTTTTTATACGTTAACTCAAAAGAGTCTACACTCTTTGTTATAAGTCGGAAGTTGATTTCTGAGACTAAATTGTAAACAAGATAAACTCATCTTTAGCAGAAAAAGTTTGAAAAATGTATTTTAATCACAATAAATATGTCTAAGCCATTACGTCTAGTAAAAATTGCATTTCTGTGTACGTTGATTCAAGAAAATATGAAGGAAGTCAAATTTCACAATATAAGAAGGATGAAAGACCATCCAGAACTAATCCAAATTCTAACAAATTTCATCTATTTGAATCAAATTCAAAGATAAAGCCAAGAAAAAAATAAAGAGTTCATAAAAATGTTGAATTTTTTATACGTGAACTCAAAAAAGTCTACACTCTTCGTTATAAGTCGGAAGTTGATTTCTCAGACTAAATTGTAAACTAGTTAAACTCATCTTTAACAGAAAAAGTTTTAAAAATGTATTGAAATCACAATAAATATGTTCTAAGGCAGTACGTCTAGTAAAAGTTGCATTTCTATGTACGTTGATTCAAGAATATATGAAGGAAGTCAAATTTCACAATAGAAGAAGGATGAAAGACCAAGCAGAACTAATCCAAATTCTAACAAATTTTATCTATCTTGAATCAAATAGAAAGACAAAGCCAACACAAAAAGAAAGAGTTCATAAAAATGTTGAATTTTATATACGTTAACTCAAAAAAATCTACAAACTTCGGTATAAATCGAAAATTGATTTCTGAGACTAAATTGTAAACTAGATAAACTCATCTTTAACATAAAAAGTTTGAAAAATGTATTTTAATCACAAATTATATGTTCTAAGGAATTACGTCTAGTAATTGCATTTCTATGTACATTAATTCAAGAAAATATGAAGGAAGCCAAATTTCACAATAGAAGTAGGATGAAAGACCATCCAGAACTAATCCAAATTGTAACAAGATTCATCCATTTGAATCAAATTGAAAGACAAAGCCAATACAAAAATAAAGAGTTCATAAAAATGTTGAATTTTTTATACGTTAACTCAAAAAAGTCTACACTCTTCGTTATACGTTGGAAGTCGATTTATGAGACTAAATTGTAAACTAGTTAAACTCATCTTTAACAGAGAAAATTTGAAAAATTTATTGTGATTACAATCAATATGTTCTAAGGCAATACATCTAGTAAAAGTTGCATTTCTATGTACGTTGATTCAAGAAAATATGAAGGAAGTCAAATTTCACAATAGAATAAGGATGAAAGACCAAGAAGAACTAATCCAAATCCTAACAAATTTCATCTATCTTGAATCAAATAGAAAGACAAAGCCAACACAAAAAGAAAGAGTTCATAAAAATGTTGAGTTTTATATAGGTTAACTCAAAAAAGTCTACACACTTCGTTATAAGTCTGAAATTGATTTCTGAAATGAAATTGTAAACTAGATAAACTCATTACAGAAAAAGTTTGAAAAATGTATTGTAATTACAATTAATATGTTCTAAGGCAATACGTCTAGTAAAAATTGCATTTCTATGTACGTTGATTCAAGAAAATATTAAGGAAGTCAAATTTCACAATAAAAGAAGGATGAAAGACCAAGAAGAACTAATCCAAATCCTAACAAAATTCATCTATCTTGAATCAAATATAAAGACAAAGCCAACACAAAAAGAAATAGTTCATAAAAATGTTGAGTTTTATATACGTTAACTCAAAAACGTCTACACACTTCGTTATAAGTCTGAAGTTGATTTCTGAAACTAAATTGTAAACTGGATAAACTCGTCTTTAACAGAAAAAGTTTGAAAAATGTATTGTAATCACAATTAATATGTTCTAAGGCAGTACGTTTAGTAAAAATTGCATTTCTATGTACGTCGATTCAAGAATATATGAAGAAAGTCAAATTTCACTATAGAAGAAGGACGAAAGATTAAGCAGAACTAATCCAAATCCTAACAAATTTCATCTATCTTGAATCAAATAGAAAGACAAAACCAACACAAAAAGAAAGAGTTCATAAAAATATTGAATTTTATATAAGTTAACTCAAAAAGGTCTACACACTCCGTTATATGTCTGAAATTCATTTCTGAAACTAAATTGTAAACTAGATAAACTCATCTTTAACAGAAAAAGTTTGAAAAATGTTTTTTTTTGCTAGGTCAAAATGGTTTATTAAAGCAAAAAAACGTAATTACAAGAATTACAAAATGGGAGGGTCAAGGCCTCCATACCCCCATAAACCGAAGGGGCAAAATTTTTTTAAAACACATAAAATAAGCTCCTAAACACTTAAAAAAACATAAAGAAGAAAACTAGGTAAATTAGAAACGTTTTCGCCCCTTATTTCCAAATCTAAAATTCTTCTTCTTGGGAATGAGACCAGGAATAATTTGAGTCAAATCATAGTCACCATAAGTCTCTTTGTAATCATCTTCATAATCAGTATAAGCTTCAACATAGTCACAATTCTCTGCATTTTCATCTGAAGCATAATTACCACCCGGAAAAGGCTTAATAGGAGATTGAGCTTTCTTCTTAGTTAACATTCTATCTAGTTGCTCTTTTTTTTCCTTGAAATAGTCTTGTCTATAAACTGGATCTCTAATGAATTTAGCACGCAATTCATCAATCTATCTGAAATAGTATTGAAAAATGTATTGTAATCACAAATAATATGTTCTATGGCATTACGTCTAGTGAAAATTGCATTTCTATGTACGTTGATTCAAGAAAATATGAAGGAAGTCAAATTTCACAATATAAGAAGGATGAAAGACCAGCCAGAACTAATCCAAATTCTAACAAATTTCATCTATTTGAATCAAATTGAAAGACAAAGCCAATACAAAAATAAAGAGTTCATAAAAATGTTGAATTTCTTATACGTTAACTCAAAATAGTCTACACTCTTCGTTATAAGTTGGAAGTTGATTTCTGAGACTAAATTGTAAACTAGATAAACTCATCTTTAATAGAAATTTTTTGAAAAATGTATTGTAATCACAATTAATATGTTCTATGGCAGTACATCTAGTAAAAATTGCTTTTCTATGTACGTTGATTCAACAATATATGAAGGAAGTCAAATTTCACAATAGAAGAAGGACGAAAGACCAAGCAGAACTAATCCAAATCCTAACAAATTTCTCTATCTTGAATCAAATAGAAAGACAAAGCCAACACAAAAAGAAAGTGTTCATAAAAATGTTGAATTTTATATATGTTAACTCAAAAATTCTAAACACTTCGTTATACGTCTGAAATTGATTTCTGAGACTTAATTGTAAACTAGATAAACTCATCTTTAACAGAAAAAGTTTGAAAAATGTATTGTAATTACAAATAATATGTTCTAAGGCATTACGTCTAGTAAAAATTGCATTTCTATGTACGTTGGTTCAAGAAAATATGAAGGAAGTCAAATTCACAATATAAGAAGGATGAAAGACCAGCCAGAACTCATACAAATTCTAACAAATTTCATCTATTTTGAATCAAATTGAAAGACAAAGCCAAGACAAAAATAAAGAGATCATAAAAATGTTGAATATTTTATACGTTAACTCAAAAAAGTCTACACTCTTCATTATAAGTCGGAAGTCGATTTCTGAGACTAAATTGTAAACTAGATAAACTTATCTTTAACAGAAAAAGTTTAAAAAATGTATTTTAATCACAAATTATATGTTCTAAGGAATTACGTCTAGTAAAAATTGCATTTCTATGTACGTTGATTCAAGAAAATATGAAGGAAGTCAAATTTCACAATAGAAGAAGGATGAAAGACCATGCAGAACTAATCCAAATCCTAACAAATTTCATCTATCTAGAATCAAATAGAAAGACAAAGCCAACACAAAAAGAAAAAGTTCATAAAAATGTTGAATTTTATATACGTTAACTCAAAAAACTCTACACTCTTCGTTATAAGTCGGAAGTTGATTTCTGAGACTAAATTGTAAACTAGATAAACTCATATTTAATAGAAAAAATTTGAAAAATGTATTGTAATCACAATTAATATGTTCTAAGGAAGTACGTCTAGTAAAAATTGCATTTCTATGTACGTTGATTCAAGAAAATATGAAGGAAGTCAAATTTCACAATATAAGAACGATGAAAGACCAGCCAGAACTAATCCAAATTCTAATAAATTTCATCTATCTGAATCAAATTGAAATACAAAGCCAATACAAAAATAAAGAGTTCATAAAAATGTTGAATTTTTTATACGTTAACTCAAAAAAGTCTACCATAGTACCCTCCCACGGTACTGACCAGGGTTCGATTCCCTGGATGCGCAATTTTCTGCACATAAAATTAACTTTTCTCTCTTTCCTTTTTGCTCTGGCGATTTTGGAGAACTTTTCAAACTTTTTTGTACGTGCTTCATCTTGGATCATCTTTTGGTGATTCAGTGGGAGATCCTGTTGATCCAAATCATATAGTTGCGCCTTCTAAGATTTTAACATATGCAGATAGACTCAAGGGTAGGAACGAGCTTCCTAAAACCTCCGGGGATCTTTCTTCTCTGCCAAACCCTACTTTGAAAGATGGAAAACCTTCTATTGAGATTCCTAATGAGTTATATCTGGAAGGATGTGCGTTATGGAAGTTTAGTCTTATTGGAAGGATAGACTTCAAAGAACTTAACTTTTATGACGTTAAAAAAACCCTAGAACTTCAATGGCAGCTGGGTGAAGGCCGGTTTACTTTGTTCCGATGAATAGAGGTTTCTTCATCATCAAGTTATTGTCGCAGGAGGATAAAGTGAAGATTTTACAGGCTGAACAATGGGTTGTTGCTCAACAGAAACTAAATCTCATGGAATGGTTTCCTAGTTTTGATGCTGACAAACAAAGATCTTCACGTTCCTCAGTTTGGGTCAAGTTTCCTGGGCTTCCAATGGAATTCTGGATTGAAAAAACTTTACTTGCAATGGGGAAAACTCTAGGATCTCCTATTGTGGTTGATAAAAGAACGTTGGCACATGAGTATGGACACTTTGCTTCGGTCCTCATTGATATTGATTTTGCTGAGCTCAAATCTGATGATATTAATGTCACTGTGGGAGAACGTGAGTTTTGTCAACCTTTTGAGATCCTTAAAAGACCTAATTCTGTTCTAAGTACAGCATTATTGGGCATTCAGATGGGGAATGTAGAAAGAAAACAAGAGGTGAAGCTGTCAAAGCTCCGCAAGTTGCTGCTGATTCGCAACAGGCTATTGTGTTAGTTAACAAGCAACAGCATCATGAGAACAATGCTGGTACGGAATGGAAAGAAGCTAGGCAAAAGAAAAAGGGAAAGACAGCTCCGTCTATTCCTTTTGTGCCTGAAAAGATTACTCACGTTGGTGAAGGTACTTCAAATAATGTGACTGATAATGTTTTGTGCATCAGTGACATTGTTGAGTTGGAACAACAGTTGCAGGATAGTTTAGCTCAATCTAAAGTTGTTTTGTGTATGGCATCTGCTGAGGTTGAAAAACACAAGCAAGCCATTCTTACGTATTCAATATTAGCTAGTAAAGCTAGGTCGTTGAGTACCTCAAGCTTGAATGCTAAGTCAGTGGGGAATGTTGAATTGGCAAGAACTAAACTTCCTCCTCCTGCTAAGATTGATATTACATCCTCGTCCACACCTTTGTGTAATGCGCTTGAAGAAACTTCGGAATTTGTCTCTAACAACAAGTTTAACATCCTAAGTGACAAGGCTGGCAATGATGTTTTGGTTTTCGGTAAACTTGGTGAGCTTACAAAATTAGCTAAGAGGCAGCAGGTTAAAATATGCAAAACAAATTGAATGCGTTAACTGATCAGGATCAGGATTCCTTGTCAGACTCGGATGAGACATTGGGTATTCGTGCTCGTAAGGAATCAGTTCTTAAATCCTCCTCAAACTCGGTTAAGCAATTGAAGCTAAATATTAAACTCCAACCCATAGTTTAATTATGCGGGTTCTTTTTTGGAATATCAATGGTGTTGCGCGTACAACAGCACATTCTAAGCTTAGGGAGCTGATTAGAGATTTCCATCCTGAAGTTTTTGGTCTTGCTGAACCAAAAGTGGCGTGCTCAGCTAATTATGGGAGGAGGCTAATTTCTGAAGGTTATTCTTCGTTTATTATTAATAATTATGTTAATTCTGGTATTGCAAATCTTTGGGTTTGTTATAAGGATGGGCTTCATGTTTCTGTAGTTAATTCTAGTAAACAAGCTATTACAATTGCGTTTGATGGTGTGTATATCTCTTTTGTCCATGCTAGCTACATTCAAACTACTAGGCGCAGGCTTTGGAAGCAACTAGTTATGCAAGATTCAATTACACCTTGGCTGGTCATAGGTGATTTTAATTGTATTTTGCGTTTGAATGAGAAGAAAGGTGGCTTGGAAATAAGATCGTCTGTTATTGATGAGTTCAGTGATTGGATGGATGACAATAATCTTTTTGAATCGGATTCCTTGGGCAGCAAATTCACTTGGTGTAATAGGCAATCTGGTACTAGGCGTATTATTAGTAAGTTGGATCGTGCAATTATTAATGCGGCTTGGCTTGCTAAATTTGAGAATTGGCGGTGTAAAGCTCTTCCTAGGGAAGTTTCCGACCATTCTACTCTTCTTGGTTATCCTTTTTCTGTTCCTAGGCCTTGTCGTGCTCCTTTTCGTGTTTAAAAGATGTGGTTTTTACATGGGGATTTTCTTCGGATGGTCAATGAGAATTGGACTTTGTCTGTTCATGGTTCTCATGATTTTATTTTCCCTTATAAATTGAAGCGGCTGAAGATTGCAATGAAGGATTGGAATCTGAGGATTTTTGGTAATGTGAATTCTCGTTTGAAGCAAGACCAACTTCGTTTTGAGACAACAGCTCTTATTTCAGATGAGGATCCTAGTAATAATGCTAAACTAAATGCAATGAAAACTTTAGGTGATACTCGTTTGCAACAGTTAACTATGCTCAAGCAAAAGTCTAGGAACAAATGGTTGGTGGAGGGTTCAAGTAATTCCAGTTTCTTTCATAATAGTATTAGAATTAGAAAAAGTTCTAATACTATTTCGGAACTTGTTGATATGAATGGGACTTGTTTGACAAATTATGAGCAGCTTCGTAATCATGTAGTTCAGTTCTATGAAGATAAATTCAATGGCCAAGATCCGGTGATAGAAGGTGATTTATTTGATTTTGAGCATGTTTCAATTTCTGTTGAGGAGAGAAACGCCATGGAAATGATTCCTTCCCCGGAAGAAATTAAGCAAGCTGTTTTTGATCTGAGTGCGGATAGTGCCCCAGGGCCGGATGGTTTCTCTGGTTGTTTCTATCGTCATTGTTGGGATATTATTCATGATGATTTAACCAAGGCCATTATTCATTGTTGGAATGCGGGTAGTATTCCAAATGGTGTTAATTCATCTTTTATCATCTTGCTGGCTAAGGTAAGGGGTGCTAATACTCTTCGAAATTTCAGACCAATTGGTCTTAGTAATTTTTTTCTTCAAAATTTTTACTAAGATCCTAGCTACTAGACTTGGTACAATTTTGGATAAGCTTGTGTCTGAAGAACAGGTAGCCTTCATGAAAGGGAGAAATATTCATGAGAATATTAGCTTGGCGTCGGAGATGGTTAATGAGTTGTATTATAAACGCAAGGATGGCAACATTGGCCTTAAACTTGATATTTCTCAAGCTTTTGACACGGTAAATTGGGCCTTTGTGATTGAAGTTTTCCGTAAGTATGGTTTTTCTGAAAATTGGTGTGCTTGGATTTTTAATATCTTGCATTCTGCTAGAATTTCTGTCATTTTGAATGGTAATCCGGAAGGTTACTTCAAAATTAACATAGGTTTGCGTCAAGGTGATACCCTCTCCCCTTTGATTTTTGTCTTGATTGAGGATGTTCTTAGCAGAAATATTACGAAGCTTTTTCGTGATAAAAAGATGACGCCCATGGTAACTAGAGGTGGTATTTCTCCTACTCACCTTTTCTTTGCTGATGACATAATGATTTTTTGTAAAGGTAATTCCAAAAGTCTTCATAATATTGTAGACTTGTTGGGAAGATATCAGCGTGCTTCAGGTCAGACTGTTTGTCGTCAAAAGAGTAAGATTTATTATGGTGGTGGTTCTTCGAGTTGGTGTAATTATATTGCATATTATTTTGGGATGAGTGTAGCTACTTTTACGGACCGCTATTTGGGAGTTCAAATTATGCCAGGTATTGTTCGATATCGCCATATTAGCAATGTTGTTGAAAAGATTAGAGATCAGTTTGCTGGTTGGAGAGGGAGGTTATTATCTTTTCATGATCGCATTGTTCTTGTTAAATCAGTTATTGCCAGTTATTACATTCATAATATGGCTATTTATAAGTGGCCTCGTAAGTTTATCCTTAAATGTGAGAGGGCTATCCGTAACTTTATTTGGTCTGGTGATTCGAACATTAATCGTGTAGTGGTAGTGGCTTTTGATAAAATCTATTGCCCTTTTGAGGAGGGGGGTCTCGGACTAACTCGTATGGCCACTATGAACAAAGCTCTTATTATGAAACTTTGGTGGAAGATTCGTAATTCTACAAAGAAGTGGGCTCTTTTCCTGAAGGCAAAATTATTTGATAGTAAGGGTTGTATTAAGCATTCGGGGGTTAAATCTTCTATTTTGCCTGGTTCAAGGAGTGTGTATAATTGTGTGGAAAAGAATACTAAGGTCTTAATTGGTGATGGTAGAGATACTTCTCTTTATTATGACATTTGGTTTGATAAGACTAGTATTGCTGAAGTGCTAAATGATTATTCTCTCGATGCAACAGCTAGAGTTAGTGATATTTTAAAGGATGGCCTTTGGGATATTCCTAGTCCGTCTTTTTTCTCTTTTTTTCTCTCTCCTCTTTGCTCTGGCGATTTTGGAGAACTTTTCAAACTTTTTTGTACGTGCTTCATCTTGGATCATCTTTTGGTGATTCAATGGGAGATCATGTTGATCCAAATCATATAGTTGCGCCTTCTAAGATGTTAAGATATGCAGATAGACTCAAGGGTAGGAAAGAGCTTCCTAAAACCTCCGTGGATCTTTCTTCTCTGCCAAACCCTACTTTGAAAGATGGAAAAACTTCTATTGAGATTCCTAATGAGTTATATCTGGAAGGATGTGCATTATGGAAGTTTAGTCTTATTGGAAGGTTAGACTTCAAAGAACTTAACTTTTCTGACGTTAAAAAAAACCTAGAACTTCAATGGCAGCTGGGTGAAGGCCGGGTTCACTTTGTTCCGTTGAATAGAGGTTTCTTCATTATCAAGTTATTGTCGCAAGAGGATAAAGTGAAGATTTTACAGGCTGAACTATGGGTTGTTGCTCAACAGAAACTAAATCTCATGGAATGGTTTCCTAGTTTTGATGCTGACAAACAAAGATCTTCACGTTCCACAGTTTGGGTCAAGTTTCCTAGGCTTCCAATGGAATTCTGGATTGAAAAAACTTTACTTTCAATGGGGAAAACTCTTGGGTCTCCTATTGTGGTTGATAAAAGAACGTTGGCACATGAGTATGGACACTTTGCTTCGGTCCTCATTGATATTGATTTTGCTGAGCTCAAATCTGTTGATATTAATGTCACTGTGGGAGAACGTGAGTTTTGTCAACCTTTTGAGATCCTTAAAAGACCTAAATTCTGTTCTAAGAGCAGCATTATTGGGCATTCAGATGGTGAATGTAGGAAGAAAACAAGAGGTGAAGCTGTCAAAGCTCCGCAAGTTGCTGCTGACTCGCAACAGGCTATTGTGTTAGTTAACAAGCAACAACATCATGAGAACAATGCTGGTACGGAATGGAAAGAAGCTAGGCGAAAGAAAAAGGGAAAGACAGCTCCGTCTATTCCTTTTGTGCCTGAAAAGATTACTCACGTTGGTGAAGGTACTTCAAATAATGTGGCTGATAATGTTTTGTGCATCAGTGACATTGTTGAGTTGGAACAACAGTTGCAGAATAGTTTAGCTCAATCTGAAGTTGTTTTGTGTATGGCATCTGCTGAGGTTGAAAGACACAAGCAAGCCATTCTTACGTATTTAGTATTAGATAGTAAAGCTAGGTCGTTGAGTACCTCAAGCTTGAATGCTAAGTCAGTGGGGAATGTTGAATTGGCAAGAACTAAACTTCCTCCTCCTGCTAAGATTGATATTACATCCTCGTCCACACCTTTGTGTAATGCGCTTTAATAAACTTCGGAATTTGTCTATAACAACAAGTTTAACATCCTAAGTAACAAGGCTGGCAATGATGTTTTGGTTTTCGGTAAACTTGGCGATCTTAAAAAATTAGCTAAGAGGCAGCAGGTTATAAATATGCAAAACAAATTGAATGCGTTAACTGATCAGGATCAGGATTCCTTGTCAAACTCGGATGAGACATTGGGTATTCGTGCTCGTAAGGAATCAGTTCTTAAATCCTCCTCAAACTCGGTTAAGCAATTGAAGCTAAATATTAAACTCCAACCCATAGTTTAATTATGCGGGTTCTTTTTTGGAATATCAATGGTGTTGCGCGTACAGCAGCACATTCTAAGCTTAGGGAGCTGATTAGAGATTTCCATCCTGAAGTTTTTGGTCTTGCTGAACCAAAAGTGGCGTGCTCAGCAAATTTTGGGAGGAGGCTAATTTCTGAAGGTTATTCTTCGTTTATTATTAATAATTCTGCTAATTCTGGTATTGCAAATCTTTGGGTTTGTTATAAGGATGGGCTTCATGTTTCTGTAGTTAATTCTAGTAAACAAGCTATTACAAGTTGATGGTGTGTATATCTCTTTTGTCCATGCTAGCTACATTCAAACTACTAGGCGCAGGCTTTGGCAACAACTAGTTATGCAAGATTCAATTACACCTTGGTTGGTCATAGGTGATTTTAATTGTATTTTGCGTTTGAATGAGAAGAAAGGTGGCTTGGAAATAAGATTGTCTGTTATTGATGATTTCAGTGATTGGATGGATGACAATAATCTTTTTGAATCGGATTCCTTGGGAAGCAAATTCACTTGGTGTAATAGGCAATCTGGTACTAGGCGTATTATTAGTAAGTTGGATCGTGCAATTATTAATGCGGCTTGGCTTGCTAAATTTGAGAATTGGCGGTGTAAAGCTCTTCCTAGGGAAGTTTCCGACCATTCTACTCTTCTTGGTTATCCTTTTTCTGTTCCTAGGCCTTGTCGAGCTCCTTTTCGTGTTCAAAAGATGTGGTTTTTACATGGGGATTTTCTTCGGATGGTCAATGAGAGTTGGACTTTGTCTGTTCATGGTTCTCCTGATTTTATTTTCCCTTATAAATTGAAGCGGCTGAAGATTGCAATGAAGGATTGGAATCTGAGGATTTTTGGTAATGTGAATTCTCGTTTGAAGCAAGACCAACTTCGTTTTGAGACAACAGCTCTTATTTCAGATGAGGATCCTAGTAATACTGCTAAACTAAATGCAATGAAAACTTTATGTGATACTCGTTTGCAACAGTTAACTATGCTCAAGCAAAAGTCTAGGAACAAATGGTTGGTGGAGGGTTCAAGTAATTCCAGTTTCTTTCATAATAGTATTAGAATTAGAAAAAGTTCTAATACTATTTCGGAACTTGTTGATATGAATGGGACTTGTTTGACAAATTATGAGCAGCTTCGTAATCATGTAGTTCAGTTCTATGAAGATAAGTTCAATGGCCAAGATCCGGTGATAGAAGGTGATTTATTTGATTTTGAGCATGCTTCAATTTCTGTTGAGGAGAGCAACGCCATGGATATGATTCCTTCCCCGGAAGAAATTAAGCAAGCTGTTTTTGATCTGAGTGCGGATAGTGCCCCAGGGCCGGATGGTTTCTCTGGTTGTTTCTATCGTCATTGTTGGGATATTATTCATGATGATTTAACCAAGGCCATTATTCATTGTTGGAATGCGGGTAGTATTCCAAATGGTGTTAATTCATCTTTTATCATCTTGCTGGCTAAGGTAAGGGGTGCTAATACTCTTCGAAATTTCAGACCAATTGGTCTTAGTAATTTTTTCTTCAAAATTTTTACTAAGATCCTAGCTACTAGACTTGGTACAGTTTTGGATAAGCTTGTGTCTGAAGAACAGGTAGCCTTCATGAAAGGGAGAAATATTCATGAGAATATTAGCTTGGCGTCGGAGATGGTTAATGAGTTGCATTATAAACGCAAGGATGGCAACATTGGCCTTAAACTTGATATTTCTCAAGCTTTTGACACGGTAAATTGGGCTTTTGTGCTTGAAGTTTTCCGTAAGTATGGTTTTTCTGAAAATTGGTGTGCTTGGATTTTTAATATCTTGCAGTCTGCTAGAATTTCTGTCATTTTGAATGGTAGTCCGGAAGGTTACTTCAAAATTAACAGAGGTTTGCGTCAAGGTGATCCCCTCTCCCCTTTGATTTTTGTCTTGATTGAGGATGTTCTTAGCAGAAATATTACGAAGCTTTTTCGTGATAAAAAGATGACGCCCATGGTAACTAGAGGTGGTATTTCTCCTACTCACCTTTTCTTTGCTGATGACATAATGATTTTTTGTAAAGGTAATTCCAAAAGTCTTCATAATCTTGTAGACTTGTTGGGAAGATATCAGCGTGCTTCAGGTCAGACTGTTTGTCGTCAAAAGAGTAAGATTTATTATGGTGGTGGTTCTTCGAGTTGGTGTAATTATATTGCATCTTATTTGGGGATGAGTGTAGCTACTTTTCCGGACCGCTATTTGGGAGTTCAAATTATGCCAGGTATTGTTCGATATCGCCATATTAGCAATGTTGTTGAAAAGATTAGAGATCAGCTTGCTGGTTGGAGAGGGAGGTTATTATCTTTTCATGATCGCATTGTTCTTGTTAAATCAGTTATTGCCAGTTATTACATTCATAATATGGCTATTTATAAGTGGCCTCGTAAGTTTATTCTTCAATGTGAGAGGGCTATCCGTAACTTTATTTGGTCCGGTGATTCGAACATTAATCGTGTAGTGGTAGTGGCTTTTGATAAAATCGGTTGCCCTTGAGGAGGGGGGTCTCGGACTAACTCGTATGGCCACTATGAACAAAGCTCTTATTATGAAACTTTTGTGGAAGATTCGTAATTCTACAAATAAGTGGGCTCTTTTCCTGAAGGAAAAATTATTTGATCGTAAGGGTTGTATTAAGCATTCGGGGGTTAAATCTTCTATTTTTCCTGGTTTAAGGAGTGTGTATAATTGTGTGGAAAAGAATACTAAGGTCTTAATTGGTGATGGTAGAGATACTTCTCTTTATTATGACATTTGGTTTGATAAGACTAGTATTGCTGAAGTGCTAAATGATTATTCTCTCGATGCAACAGCTAGAGTTAGTGATATTTTAAAGGATGGCCTTTGGGATATTCCTAGTCCGTCTTTTTTCTCTTTTTTTCTCTCTCCTCTTTGCTCTGGCGATTTTGGAGAACTTTTCAAACTTTTTTGTACGTGCTTCATCTTGGATCATCTTTGGTGATTCAATGGGAGATCCTGTTGATCCAAATCATATAGTTGCGCCTTCTAAGATTTAACATATGCAGATAGACTCAAGGGTAGGAAAGAGCTTCCTAAAACCTCGTGGATCTTTCTTCTCTGCCAAACCCTACTTTGAAAGATGGAAAACCTTCTATTGAGATTCCTAATGAGTTATATCTGGAAGGATGTGCGTTATGGAAGTTTAGTCTTATTGGAAGGTTAGACTTCAAAGAACTTAACTTTTCTGACGTTAAAAAAAACCTAGAACTTCAATGGCAGCTGGGTGAAGGCCGGGTTCACTTTGTTCCGTTGAATAGAGGTTTCTTCATCATCAAGTTATTGTCGCAGGAGGATAAAGTGAAGATTTTACAGGCTGAACAATGGGTTGTTGCTCAACAGAAACTAAATCTCATGGAATGGTTTCCTAGTTTTGATGCTGACAAACAAAGATCTTCACGTTCCACAGTTTGGGTCAAGTTTCCTGGGCTTCCAATGGAATTCTGGATTGAAAAAACTTTACTTGCAATGGGGAAAACTCTAGGATCTCCTATTGTGGTTGATAAAAGAACGTTGGCACATGAGTATGGACACTTTGCTTCGGTCCTCATTGATATTGATTTTGCTGAGCTCAAATCTGTTGATATTAATGTCACTGTGGGAGAACGTGAGTTTTGTCAACCTTTTGAGATCCTTAAAAGACCTAAATTCTGTTCTAAGTGCAGCATTATTGGGCATTCAGATGGGAATGTAGAAGAAAACAAGAGGTGAAGCTGTCAAAGCTCCGCAAGTGCTGCTGATCGCAACAGGCTATTGTGTAGTTAACAAGCAACACATCATGAGAACAATGCTGGTACGGAATGGAAAGAAGCTAGGCGAAAGAAAAAGGGAAAGACAGCTCCGTCTATTCCTTTTGTGCCTGAAAAGATTACTCACGTTGGTGAAGGTACTTCAAATAATGTGGCTGATAATGTTTTGTGCATCAGTGACACTGTTGAGTTGGAACAACAGTTGCAGGATAGTTTAGCTCAATCTGAAGTTGTTTTGCGTATGGCATCTGCTGAGGTTGAAAAACACAAGCAAGCCATTCTTACGCATTCAGTATTAGCTAGTAAAGCTAGGTCGTTGAGTACCTCAAGCTTGAATGCTAAGGCAGGGGGAATGTTGAATTGGCAAGAACTAAACTTCCTCCTCCTGCTAGGATTGATATTACATCCTCGTCCACACCTTTGTGTAATGCGCTTGAAGAAACTTCAGAATTTGTCTCTAACAACAAGTTTAACATCCTAAGTGACAAGGCTGGCAATGATGTTTTGGTTTTCAGTAAACTTGGTGAGCTTACAAAAAGCTAAGAGGCAGCAGGTTATAATATGCAAAACAAATTGAATGCGTTAACTGATCAGGATCAGGATTCCTTGTCAGACTCGGATGAGACATTGGGTATTCGTGCTCGTAAGGAATCAGTTCCTAAATCCTCCTCAAACTCGGTTAAGCAATTGAATTAAGCTAAATAATAAACTCCAACCCAGAGTTTAATTATGCGGGTTCTTTTTTGGAATATCAATGGTGTTGCGCGTACACAGCACATTCTAAGCTTAGGGAGCTGATTAGAGATTTCCATCCTGAAGTTTTTGGTCTTGCTGAACCAAAAGTGGCGTGCTCAGCAAATTTTGGGAGGAGGCTAATTTCTGAAGGTTATTCTTCGTTTATTATTAATAATTCTGCTAATTCTGGTATTGCAAATCTTTGGGTTTGTTATAAGGATGGGCTTCATGTTTCTGTAGTTAATTCTAGTAAAAAGCTATTACAATTGCGGTTGATGGTGTGTATATCTATTTTGTCCATGCTAGCTACATTCAAACTACTAGGCGCAGGCTTTGGCAGCAACTAGTTATGCAAGATTCAATTACACCTTGGCTGGTCATAGGTGATTTTAATTGTATTTTGCGTTTGAATGAGAAGAAAGGTGGCTTGGAAATAAGATCGTCTGTTATTGATGATTTCAGTGATTGGATGGATGACAATAATCTTTTTGAATCGGATTCCTTGGGCAGCAAATTCACTTGGTGTAATAGGAAATCTGGTACTAGGTGTATTATTAGTAAGTTGGATTGTGCAATTATTAATGCGGCTTGGCTTGCTAAATTTGAGAATTGGTGGTGTAAAGCTCTTCCTAGGGAAGTTTCCGACCATTCTACTCTTCTTGGTTATCCTTTTTCTGTTCCTAGGCCTTGTCGAGCTCCTTTTCGTGTTCAAAAGATGTGGTTTTTACATGGGGATTTTCTTCGGATGGTCAATGAGAATTGGACTTTGTCTGTTCATGGTTCTCCTGATTTTATTTTCCCTTACAAATTAAAGCGGCTGAAGATTGCAATGAAGGATTGGAATCTGAGGATTTTTGGTAATGTGAATTCTCGTTTGAAGCAAGACCAACTTCGTTTTGAGACAACAGCTCTTATTTCAGGTGAGGATCCTAGTAATACTGCTAAACTAAATGCAATGAAAACTTTAGGTGATACTCGTTTGCAACAGTTAACTATGCTCAAGCAAAAGTCTAGGAACAAATGGTTGGTGGAGGGTTCAAGTAATTCCAGTTTCTTTCATAATAGTATTAGAATGAGAAAAAGTTCTAATACTATTTCGGAACTTGTTGATATGAATGGGACTTGTTTGAAAAATTATGAGCAGCTTCGTAATCATGTAGTTCAGTTCTATGAAGATAAGTTCAATGGCCAAGATCCGGTGATAGAAGGTGATTTATTTGATTTTGAGCATGCTTCAATTTCTGTTGAGGAGAGCAATGCCATGGATATGATTCCTTCCCCGGAAGAAATTAAGCAAGCTGTTTTTGATCTGAGTGCGGATAGTGCCCCAAGGCCGGATGGTTTCTCTGGTTGTTTCTATCGTCATTGTTGGGATATTATTCATGATGATTTAACCAAGGCCATTATTCATTGTTGGAATGCGGGTAGTATTCCAAATGGTGTTAATTCATCTTTTATCATCTTGCTGGATAAGGTAAGGGGTGCTAATACTCTTCGAAATTTCAGACCAATTGGTCTTAGTAATTTTTTCTTCAAAATTTTTACTAAGATCCTAGCTACTTGACTTGGTACAGTTTTGGATAAGCTTGTGTCTGAAGAACAGTTAGCCTTCATGAAAGGGAGAAATATTCATGAGAATATTATCTTGGCGTCGGAGATGGTTAATGAGTTGCATTATAAACGCAAGGATGGCAACATTGGCCTTAAACTTGATATTTCTCAAGCTTTTGACACGGTAAATTGGGCCTTTGTGATTGAAGTTTTCCGTAAGTATGGTTTTTCTGAAAATTGGTGTGCTTGGATTTTTAATATCTTGCAGTCTGCTAGAATTTCTGTCATTTTGAATGGTAGTCCGGAAGGTTACTTCAAAATTAACATAGGTTTGCGTCAAGGTGATCCCCTCTCCCCTTTGATTTTTGTCTTGATTGAGGATGTTCTTAGCAGAAATATTACGAAGCTTTTTCGTGATAAAAAGATGACGCCCATGGTAACTAGAGGTGGTATTTCTCCTACTCACCTTTTCTTTGCTGATGACATAATGATTTTTTGTAAAGGTAATTCCAAAAGTCTTCATAATCTTGTAGACTTGTTGGGAAGATATCAGCGTGCTTCAGGCCAGACTGTTTGTCGTCAAAAGAGTAAGATTTATTATGGTGGTGGTTCTTCGAGTTGGTGTAATTATATTGCATCTTATTTGGGGATGAGTGTAGCTACTTTTACGGACCGCTATATGGGAGTTCAAATTATGCCAGGTATTGTTCGATATCGCCATATTAGCAATGTTGTTGAAAAGATTAGAAATCAGCTTGCTGGTTGGAGAGGGAGGTTATTATCTTTTCATGATCGCATTGTTCTTGTTAAATCAGTTATTGCCAGTTATTACATTCATAATATGGCTATTTATAAGTGGCCTCGTAAGTTTATCCTTAAATGTGAGAGGGCTATCCGTAACTTTATTTGGTCTGGTGATTCGAACATTAATCATGTAGTGGTAGTGGCTTTTGATAAAATCTGTTGCCCTTTTGAGGAGGGGGGTCTCGGACTAACTCGTATGGCCACTATGAACAAAGCTCTTATTATGAAACTTTGGTGGAAGATTCGTAATTCTACAAAGAAGTGGGCTCTTTTCCTGAAGGCAAAATTATTTGATCGTAAGGGTTGTATTAAGCATTCGGGGGTTAAATCTTCTATTTTGTCTTGTTTAAGGAGTGTGTATAATTGTGTGGAAAAGAATACTAAGGTCTTAATTGGTGATGGTAGAGATACTTCTTTTTAATATGACATTTGGTTTGATAAGACTAGTATTGCTGAAGTGCTAAATGATTATTCTCTCGATGCAACAGTTAGAGTTAGTGATATTTTAAAGGATGGCCTTTGGGATATTCCTAGTCCGTCTTTTTTCTCTTTTTTTCTCTCTCCTCTTTGCTCTGGCGATTTTGGAGAACTTTTCAAACTTTTTTGTACGTGCTTCATCTTGGATCATCTTTTGGTGATTCAATGGGAGATCCTGTTGATCCAAATCATATAGTTGCGCCTTCTAAGATGTTAACATATGCAGATAGACTCAAGGGTAGGAAAGAGCTTCCTAAAACCTCCATGGATCTTTCTTCTCTGCCAAACCCTACTTTGAAAGATGGAAAACCTTCTATTGAGATTCTTAATGAATTATATCTGGAAGGATGTGCGTTATGGAAGTTTAGTCTTATTGGAAGGTTAGACTTCAAAGAACTTAACTTTTTTGACGTTAAAAAAAACCTAGAACTTCAATGGCAGCTGGGTGAAGGCCGGGTTCACTTTGTTCCGTTGAATAGAGGTTTCTTCATCATCAAGTTATTGTCGCAGGAGGATAAAGTGAAGATTTTACAGGCTGAACAATGGGTTTTTGCTCAACAGAAACTAAATCTCATGGAATGGTTTCCTAGTTTTGATGCTGACAAACAAGGATCTTCACGTTCCACAGTTTGGGTCAAGTTTTCTGGGATTCCAATGGAATTCTGGATTGAAAAAACTTTACTTGCAATGGGGAAAACTCTAGGATCTCCTATTGTGGTTGATAAAAGAACGTTGGCACATGAGTATGGACACTTTGCTAGGCGAAAGAAAAAGGGAAAGACAGCTAAGTCTATTCCTTTTGTGCCTGAAAAGATTACTCACGTTGGTGAAAGTACTTCAAATAATGTGGCTGATAATGTTTTGTGCATCAGTGACACTGTTGAGTTGGAACAACAGTTGCAGGATAGTTTAGCTCAATCTGAAGTTGTTTTGCGTATGGCATCTGCTGAGGTTGAAAAACACAAGCAAGCCATTCTTACGTATTCAGTATTAGCTAGTAAATCTAGGTCGTTGAGTACCTCAATCTTGAATGCTAAGGCAGGGGGGAATGTTGAATTGGCAAGTACTAAACTTCCTCCTCCTGCTAGGATTGATATTACATCCTCGTCCACACCTTTGTGTGATGCGCTTGAAGAAACTTCGGAATTTGTCTCTAACAACAAGTTTAACATCCTAAGTGACGAGGCTGGCAATGATGTTTTGGTTTTCGGTAAACTTGGCGAGCTTACAAAATTAGCTAAGAGGCAGCAGGTTATAAATATGCAAAACAAATTGAATGCGTTAACTGATCAGGATCAGGATTCCTTGTCAGACTCGGATGAGACATTGGGTATTCATGCTCGTAAGGAATCATTTCCTAAATCCTCCTCAAACTCGGTTAAGCAATTGAATCTAAATAATAAACTCTAACCCAGAGTTTAATTATGCGGGTTCTTTTTTGGAATATCAATGGCGTTGCGCGTACAGCAGCACATTCTAAGCTTAGGGAGCTGATTAGAGATTTCCATCCTGAAGTTTTTGGTCTTGCTGAACCAAAAGTGGCGTGCTCAGCAAATTTTTGGAGGAGGCCAATTTCTGAAGGTTATTCTTCGTTTATTATTAATAATTCTGCTAATTCTGGTATTGCAAATCTTTGGGTTTGTTATAAGGATGGGCTTCATGTTTCTGTAGTTAATTCTAGTAAAAGCTATTACAATTGCGGTTGATGGTGTGTATATCTATTTTGTCCATGCTAGCTACATTCAAACTACTAGGCGCAGGCTTTGGCAGCAACTAGTTATGCAAGATTCAATTACACCTTGGCTGGTCATAGGTGATTTTAATTGTATTTTGCGTTTGAATGAGAAGAAAGGTGGCTTGGAAGTAAGATCCTCTGTTATTGATGATTTCGGTGATTGGATGGATGACAATAATCTTTTTGAATCGGATTCCTTGGGCAGCAAATTCACTTGGTGTAATAGGAAATCTGGTACTAGGTGTATTATTAGTAAGTTGGATTGTGCAATTATTAATGCGGCTTGGCTTGCTAAATTTGAGAATTGGTGGTGTAAAGCTCTTCCTAGGGAAGTTTCCGACCATTCTACTCTTCTTGGTTATCCTTTTTCTGTTCCTAGGCCTTGTCGAGCTCCTTTTCGTGTTCAAAAGATGTGGTTTTTACATGGGGATTTTCTTCGGATGGTCAATGAGAATTGGACTTTGTCTGTTCATGGTTCTCCTGATTTTATTTTCCCTTACAAATTAAAGCGGCTGAAGATTGCAATGAAGGATTGGAATCTGAGGATTTTTGGTAATGTGAATTCTCGTTTGAAGCAAGACCAACTTCGTTTTGAGACAACAGCTCTTATTTCAGGTGAGGATCCTAGTAATACTGCTAAACTAAATGCAATGAAAACTTTAGGTGATACTCGTTTGCAACAGTTAACTATGCTCAAGCAAAAGTCTAGGAACAAATGGTTGGTGGAGGGTTCAAGTAATTCCAGTTTCTTTCATAATAGTATTAGAATGAGAAAAAGTTCTAATACTATTTCGGAACTTGTTGATATGAATGGGACTTGTTTGAAAAATTATGAGCAGCTTCGTAATCATGTAGTTCAGTTCTATGAAGATAAGTTCAATGGCCAAGATCCGGTGATAGAAGGTGATTTATTTGATTTTGAGCATGCTTCAATTTCTGTTGAGGAGAGCAACGCCATGGATATGATTCCTTCCCCGGAAGAAATTAAGCAAGCTGTTTTTGATCTGAGTGCGGATAGTGCCCCAGGGCCGGATGGTTTCTCTGGTTGTTTCTATCGTCATTGTTGGGATATTATTCATGATGATTTAACCAAGGCCATTATTCATTGTTGGAATGCGGGTAGTATTCCAAATGGTGTTAATTCATCTTTTATCATCTTGCTGGATAAGGTAAGGGGTGCTAATACTCTTCGAAATTTCAGACCAATTGGTCTTAGTATTTTTTTCTTCAAAATTTTTACTAAGATCCTAGCTACTTGACTTGGTACAGTTTTGGATAAGCTTGTGTTTGAAGAATAGGTAGCCTTCATGAAAGGGAGAAATATTCATGAGAATATTATCTTGGCGTCAGAGATGGTTAATGAGTTGCATTATAAACGCAAGGATGGCAACATTGGCCTTAAACTTGATATTTCTCAAGCTTTTGACACGGTAAATTGGGCCTTTGTGATTGAAGTTTTCCGTAAGTATGGTTTTTCTGAAAATTGGTGTGCTTGGATTTTTAATATCTTGCAGTCTGCTAGAATTTCTGTCATTTTGAATGGTAGTCCGGAAGGTTACTTCAAGATTAACATAGGTTTGCGTCAAGGTGATCCCCTCTCCCCTTTGATTTTTGTCTTGATTGAGGATGTTCTTGGCAGAAATATTACGAAGCTTTTTCGTGATAAAAAGATGACGCCCATGGTAACTAGAGGTGGTATTTCTCCTACTCACCTTTTCTTTGCTGATGACATAATGATTTTTTGTAAAGGTAATTCCAAAAGTCTTCATAATCTTGTAGACTTGTTGGGAAGATATCAGCGTGCTTCAGGCCAGACTGTTTGTCGTCAAAAGAGTAAGATTTATTATGGTGGTGGTTCTTCGAGTTGGTGTAATTATATTGCATATTATTTGGGGATGAGTGTAGCTACTTTTCCGGACCGCTATTTGGGCGTTCAAATTATGCCAGGTATTGTTCGATATCGCCATATTAGCAATGTGGTTGAAAAGATTAGAAATCAGCTTGCTGGTTGGAGAGGGAGGTTCTTATCTTTTTCATGATCGCATTGTTCTTGTTAAATAAGTTATTTCCAGTTATTACATTCATAATATGGCTATTTATAAGTGGCCTCGTAAGTTTATTCTTCAATGTGAGAGGGCTATCCGTAACTTTATTTGGTCTGGTGATTCGAACATTAATCGTGTAGTGGTAGTGGCTTTTGATAAAATCTATTGCCCTTTTGAGGAGGGGGGTCTCGGACTAACTCATATGGCCACTATGAACAAAGCTCTTATTATGAAACTTTGGTGGAAGATTCGTAATTCTACAAAGAAGTGGGCTCTTTTCCTGAAGGCAAAATTATTTGATCGTAAGGGTTGTATTAAGCATTCAGGGGTTAAATCTTCTATTTTGTCTTGTTTAAGGAGTGTGTATAATTGTGTGGAAAAGAATATTAAGGTCTTAATTGGTGATGGTAGAGATACTTTTCTTTAATATGACATTTGGTTTGATAAGACTAGTATTGCTGAAGTGCTAAATGATTATTCTCTCGATGCAACAGTTAGAGTTTGTGATATTTTAAAGGATGGCCTTTGGGATATTCCTGAAATTCACTTGCAATACTTGATATGGCATTTGGTTTGATAAGACTAGTATTTCTGAAGTGCTAAATGATTATTCTCTCGATGCAATAGCTAGAGTTAGTGATATTTTAAAGGATGGCCTTTGGGATATTCCTGAAATTCACTTGCAATACTTGATTGTTGCTGGTCTAGAGTTGAATAGGATGCCAATTCCTATGGGTGGAGCTGATGTTAGGGTATGGATGCCGGAGTTGAAGGGTGAGTTCAGCGTTAAGTCTGCAACTGATGATGTTGTTCTTCTGAACTATTTTAGAGTGCAGCACCGTAGTGTGAAGTGGCATTATCATGTGGCTTGTTTTTGGTTACCGCCTGAGGCTAATGACTTACCAATTTGTTGTGATGGAGCGGCGAGAGGAAACCCAGGCGTTGCGGGTGCAGGTGTAGTAGCTAGGGATGAGTATTGTTCAGTTCTTGGTGCATGAGTATTGGGCTAGGAGTCACGACGAATTATTTAGCGGAATTGTATGGCATTATTGTTGGTTTAGAGTGGGCTATGCAATGGGGTTTTTCTCGTATTTGTATATGGTCTGTTCTATGGGAGTTGTTGAAGCTTTCAAGAATAATTCCATTCCTTGGTTTGCAAGGAATAGATGGATTCTGATCTGTAGACACTATACGTCTATACGTTTCATTCACACTTTTAGGGAGGTGAATTTTTCAGCTGATGCAATGGCAAAGCGGGGTTGTTTATTGAGTAATGAAGTGGGAGTTCACTACAATGGGAAACCACCTTTCTTAATTTCTGTTGAACATCCTAATGTTGATTATTTTCGGTTCAAATAGTTTCAAGTTTTTGGGGTTGCTGTAACCTCTTTTCTTGTAAACTATTTCTTGTAAATTTTGTTATCTATTAATACAAATTTTTGACTTATCAAAAAAAAACCTTTGGGATATTCCTGAAATTCACTTGTAATACTTGATTGCTGCTGGTCTAGAGTAGAATAGGATGTCAATTCCTATGGGCGGAGCTGATGTTAGGGTATGGATGACGGAGTTGAAGGGTGAGTTCAGCGTTAAGCCTGCAACTGAGTTGATTCGGCAGAAGTATTCTCGGTTAGAAGGTACGCAACTTCTGTGGAGAAAAGAAGTTCATCCTGTTCTTGCTGCTCAGAACTGGAAATTCTTACGTGGAGCATGTGCTACGTATGACCTTATCAGGCGCAGGTTCAAGATCTCTCTTGCTAACAAATGCTGCTTGTGTGGTGTTCAAGAGGAAACTCTTACTCATGTGTTATATGAGTGTTGCTTTGCTACAAGGGCCTGGAATTGGCTAGCTGATGTGTTTAAGTTACAACCTAATGCAAACCTTATTGTTATTTTTAAAGCATCAAAAGGAATGAGTCATATTGTCCGTGATATGTGTCTTATTGCCAACCTTGTTCTTAGGTCGGAGCTATGGCAGTTGCGGAACAAAGCTGTTTTCGAGGATAAAAATCCTAATTGGAGTATCTTTCATAATCGCGTTCTGAAGTTGATACAAGATTATTAAATTTGGCTCAAGGGTCATATGAAAAATAGTGCTAATGATGTTGTTCTTCTAAACTATTTTAGAGTTCAGCACCGTAGTGTGAAGTGGCATCATCCAGTGGCTTGTTTTTGGTTACCGCCTGAGGCTAATGAATTACAAATTTGTTGTGATGGAGCGGCGAGAGGTAACCCAGGCGTTGCGGGTGCAGGTGTAGTATCTAGGGATGAGCATTGTTCAGTCCTTGGTGCTATGAGTATTGGGCTAGGAGTCACGACGAATTATTTAGCGGAATTGTATGGCATTATTATTGGTTTGGAGTGGGCTATGCAATGAGGTTTTTCTCGTATTTGTATACGGTCTGATTCTATGTGAGTTGTTGAAGCCTTCAAGAATAATTCCATTCCTTGGTTTGCAAGGAATAGATGGATTATGATCTGTAGACACTATACGTCTATACGTTTCATTCACACTTTTAAGGAGGTGGATTTTTCAGCTGATGCAATGGCAAAGCGGGGTTGTTTACTGAGTAATGAAGTGGGAGTACACTACAATGGGAAACCACCTTTCTTAATTTCTGTTGAACATCCTAATGTTGATTATTTTCGGTTCAAATAGTTTCAAGTTTTTGGGGTTGTTGTAACCTCTTTTCTTGTAAACTATTTCTTGTAGATTTTGTTATCAAAAAAATCAAAAAAGTCTACAAACTTCGGTATAAGTCGGAAATTGATTTCTGAGACTAAATTGTAAACTAGATAAACTCATCTTTAACAAAAAAAGTTTGAAAAATGTATTTTAATCACAAATTATATGTTCTAAGGAATTACGTCTAGTAAAAATTGCATTTCTATGTACGTTGATTCAAGAAAATATGAAGGAAGTCAAATTTCACAATAGAAGAAGGATGAAAGACTATGCATAACTAATCCAAATCCTAACAAATTTCATCTATCTTGAATCAAACAGAAAGACAAAGCCAATACAAAAATAAAGAATTCGTAAATATGTTAGATTTTTTATACGTTAACTCAAAAAAGTCTACACTCTTCGTTATAAGTCGGAAGTTGATTTCTGAGACTAAATTGTAAACTAGTTAAACTCATCTTTAACATAAAAAGTTTGAAAAATGCATTTTAATCACAAATTATATGTTCTAAGGAATTACGTCTAGTAAAAACTGCATTTCTATGTACGTTAATTCAAGAAAATATGGAGGAAGCCAAATTTCACAATAGACGAAGGATGAAAGACCAGCCATAACTAATCCAAATTGTAACAAATTTAATCTATTTGAATCAAATTGAAAGACAAAGCCAATAAAAAAATAAATAGTTCATAAAAATGTTGAAATTTTTATACGTTAACTCAAAAAAGTCTACAGTCTTTGTTATAAGTCGGAAGTTGATTTCTGAGACTAAATTGTAAACTAGTTAAACTCATCTTTAATAGAAAAAGTTTGAAAAATATATTGTAATCACAATAAATATGTTCTTAGGCCGTACATCTAGTAAAAATTGCATTTCTATGTACATTGATTCAAGAATATATGAAGGAAGTCAAATTTCACTATAGAAGAAGGACAAAAGACCAAGCAGAACAAATCCAAATCCTAACAAATTTCATCTATCTTGAATCAAATAGAAAGACAAAGACAACACAAAAAGAAAGTGTTCATAAAAATGTTGAATTTTATATACGTTAACTCAAAAAGTCTACACACTTCGTTATAAGTCGGAAATTGATTTCTGAGACTAAATTGTAAACTATATAAACTCATCTTTAACAGAAAAAGTTTGAAAAATGTATTGTAATTACAATTAATATGTTCTAAGGCAATATGTCTAGTAAAAATTGCATTTCTATGTACGTTGATTCAAGAAAATATGAAGGAAGTCAAATTTCACAATAGAAGAAGGATGAAAGACCAAGAAGAACTAATCCAAATCCTAACAAATTTCATCTATCTTGAATCAAATAGAAAGACAAAGCCAACACAAAAAGGAGGAGTTCATAAAAATGTTGAGTTTTAATATACGTTAACTCAAAAAAGTCTACACACTTCGTTATACATCTGAAATTGATTTCTGAAACTAAATTTTAAACTGGATAAACTCATCTTTAACATAAAAAGTTTGAAAAATGTTTGTATTCACAATTATTATGTTCTAAGGTAGTACGTCTAGTAGAAATTGCATTTCTATGTACGTTGATTCATGAATATATGAAGGAAGCCAAATTTCACTATAGAAGAAGGACGAAAGACCAAGTAGAACTAATCCAAATCCTAAAAAAGTTCATCTATCTTGAACCAAATAGAAAGACAAAGCCAACACAAAAAGAAAGTGTTCATAAAAATGTTGAATTTTATATACGTTAACTCAAAAAGTGTACACACTTCGTTATAAGTCGGAAATTGATTTCTGAGGCTAAATTGTAAACTAGATAAACTCATCTTTAACAGAAAAAGTTTGAAAAATGTATTGTAATTACAATTAATATGTTCTAAGCCAATACGTCTAGTAAAAATGGCATTTCTATGTACGTTGATTCAAGAAAATATAAAGGAAGTCAAATTTCACCATAGAAGAAGGATGAAAGACCAAGAAGAACTAATCCAAGTACTAAAAAATTTCATCTATCTTGAATCAAATAGAAAGACAAAGCCAACACAAAAAGAAAGAGGTCATAAAAATGTTGAATTTTATTTATGTTAACTCAAAAAAGTCAACACGCTTCGTTATACGTCTGAAATTGATTTCTGAAAATAAATTGTAACCTAGATTAACTCATCTTAAACAGAAAAAGTTTGAAAAATGTATTGTAATCACAAATAATATGTTCTAAGGCATTCCGTCTAGTAAAAATTGCATTTCTATGTACGTTGATTCAAGAAAACATGAAGGAAGTCAAATTTCACAATATAAGAAGGATGAAAGACCAGCCAGAACTAATCCATATTCTAACAAACTTCATCTATTTGAATCAAATTGAAAGACAAAACCAAAACAAAAATAAAGAGTTCATAAAAATGTTGAATTTTTTATACGTTAACTCAAAAAAGTATACATTCTTCGTTATAAGTCGGAAGTTGATTTCTGAGACTAAATTGTAAACTAGATAAACTCATCTTTAAAATAAATTTTTTTAAAAATGTATTGTAATCATAAATAATATGTCATAAGGCATTACGTCTAGTAAAAATTGCATTTCTATGTACGTTGATTCAAGAAAATATGAAGGTAGGGAAATTTCACAATTGAATAAGGATGAAAGACCATGCAAACTAATCCAAATCCTAACAAATTTCATCTTTCTTGAATCAAATAGAAAGACAAAGCCAACACAAAAAGAAAGAGTTCATAAAAATGTTGAATTTTATATACGTTAACTCTAAAAAGTCTACACACTTCGTTATAAGTCGGAAATTCATTTCTGAGACTAATCTGTAAACTAGATAAACTCATCTTTAACAGAAAAAGTTTGAAAATAAGGATGAAAGACCAAGCAGAATTAATCTAATTCCTAACAAATTTCACCTATCTTGAATCAAATAGAAAGACAAAGCCAACACAAAAATAAAGAGTTCATAAAAATGTTGACCTTTTTATACGTTAACTCAAAAACGTGTACACACTTCGTTATAAGTCTGAAATTAATTTATAAAATTAAATTGTAAACTAGATAAACTCATCTTTAACAGAAAAAGTTTTAAAAATGTATTGTAATCACAAATAATATGTTATAAGGCATTACGTCTAGTAAAAATTGCATTTTTTATGTATGTTGATTCAAGAAAATATGAAGGTAGGAAAATTTCACAATAGAAGAAGGATGAAACAGCATGCAAATTAATCCAAATCCTAACAAATTTCATCTATCTTGAATCAAATATAAAGACAAAGCCAACACAAAAAGAAAGAGTTCATAAAAATGTTAAATTTTATATACGTTAACTCAAAAAAGTCTACACACTTCGTTATAAGTCGGAAATTCATTTCTGAGACTAATCTGTAAACTAGATAAACTCATCTTTAATAGAAAAAGTTTGAAAAGAAGGATGAAAGACCAAGTAGAATTAATCTAATTCCTAACATATTTTACCTATCTTGAATCAAATAGAAAGACAAAGCCAACACAAAAATAAAGAGTTCATAAAAATGTTGACTTTTTTATCGTTGACTCAAAAAAGTGTACACACTTCGATATAAGTCTGAAATTGGTTTCTGAAACTAAATTGTAAAATAGATAAACTCATCTTTAACTGAAAAAGTTTGAAAAATATATTGTAATCACAAATAATATGTTCTAAGGCATTATGTCTAGTAAAAATTGCATTTCTGTGTACGTTGATTCAAGAAAATATGAAGGTAGGCAAATTTCACAATAGAAGATGGATGAAAGACAATGCAGAACTAATCCAAATCCTAACAAATTTCATCTATCTTGAATCAAATAGAATGACAAAGCTAACACAAAAAGAAAGAGTTCATAAAAATATTGAATCTTATATACGTTAACTCAAAAAAAAGTCTACACTCTTCGTTATAAGTCGGAAATTGATTTCTGAGACTAAATTGTAAACTAGATAAACTCAAATTTAACAGAAAAAGTTTGAAAAATGTATTGTAATCACAATTAATATATTCTAAGGCAATACGTCTAGTACAAATTGCATTCTATGTACGTTGATTCAAGAAAATATGAAGGAGGTCAAATTTCACAATAGAAGAAGTATGAAAGACCAAGAAGAACTAATCCAAATCCTAACAAATTTCATCTATCGTGAATCAAATAGAAAGATAAAGCTAACACAAAAAGAAAGAGTTCATAAAAATGTTGAATTTTATATACGTTAACTCAAAAAAGTCTACACACTTCATTATGCATCTAAAATTGATTTCTGAGACTAAATTGTAAACTAGATAAACTCATCTTTAACAGAAAAAGTTTGAAAAATTTATTGTAATCATAAATAATATGTTCTAAGGCATTACGTCTAATAAAAATTGCATTTCTATGTACGTTGATTCAAGAAAATATGAAGGAAGTCAAATTTCACAATAGAAGAAGGATAAAAGCCCAGGCAGAACTAATCCAAATTCCAACAAATTTCATCTATTTGAATCAAATTGAAAGACAAAGCCAATACAAAAATAAAGAATTCATAAAAATGTTAGATTTTTTATAAGTTAACTCAAAAAAGTCTACACTCTTCGTTATAAGTAAGAAGTTGATTTCTGAGACTAAATTGTAAACTAGATAAACTCATCTTTAACATATAAAGTTTGAAAAATGTATTGTATTCACAATTAATATGTTCTAAGGCATTACGTCTAGTAAAATCTTCATTTCTATGTACGTTGATTCAAGAAAATATGAAGGAAGTCAAATTTCACAATATAAGAAGTATGAAAGACCAGCCAGAACTAATCCAAGTTCTAACAAATTTCATCTATTTGAATCAAATTGAAAGACAAATCCAATACAAAAATAAAGAGTTCATAAAAATGTTGAATTTTTTATACGTTAACTCAAAAAAGTCTACACTCTTCGTTATAAGTCGGAAGTTGATTTTCGAAACTAAATTGTAAACTAGTTAAACTCATCTTTAACAGAAAAAGTCTGAAAAATGTATTTTAATCACAAATTATATGTTCTAAGGAATTACGTCTAGTAAAAATTGCATTTCTATGTACGTTAATTCAAGAAAATATGAAGGAAGCCAAATTTCACAATAGAAGAAGGATGAAAGACCAGCCAGAACTAATCCAAATTCTAACAAATTTAATCTATTTGAATCAAATTGAAAGACAAAGCCAATACAAAAATAAAGAGTTCATAAAAATGTTGAAATTTTTATACGTTAACTCAAAAAAATCTACACTCTTCGTTATATGTCGGAAGTTGATTTCTGAGACTAAATTGTAAACTAGTTAAACTCATCTTTAACAGAAAAAGTTTGAAAGATGTATTGTAATCACAATAAATATGTTCTACGGCAGTAAGTCTAGTAAATATTGCATTTCTATGTACATTGATTCAAGAATATATGAAGGAAGTCAAATTTCACTATAAAAGAAGGACAAAAGACCAAGCAAAACAAATCCAAATCCTAAAAAATTCCATCTATCTTGAATCAAATAGAAAGACAAAGACAACACAAAAAGATAGTGTTCATAAAAATGTTGAATTTTATATACGTTAACTCAAAAAGTCTACACACTTCGTTATAAGTCGGAAATTGATTTCTGAAACTAAATTGTAAACTAGATAAACTCATCTTTAACATAAAAAGTTTGAAAAATGTATTGTAATTACAATTAATATGTTCTAAGGCAATATGTCTAGTAAAAATTGCATTTCTATGTACGTTGATTCAAGAAAATATGAAGGAAGTCAAATTTCACAATAGAAGAAGGATGAAAGACCAAGAAGAACTAATCCAAATCCTAAAAAATTTCATCTATCTTGAATCAAATAGAAAGACAAAGCCAACACAAAAAGGAGGAGTTCATAAAAATGTTGAGTTTTAATATACGTTAACTCAAAAAAGTCTACACACTTCGTTATACATCTGAAATTGATTTATGAAACTAAATTGTAAACTGGATAAACTCATCTTTAACAGAAAAAGTTTTTAAAATATATTGTAATTACAATTAATATGTTCTAAGGAAATACGTCTAGTAAAAATTGCATTTCTATGTACGATGATTCAAGAAAATATGAAGGAAGTCAAATTTCAAAATATAAGAAGGATGAAAGACCATGCAAAACTAATCCAAATCCTAACAAATTTCATCTATATTGAATCAAATAGAAAGACAAAGCCAACACAAAAAGAAAGAGTTCATAAAAATGTTGAATTTTATATACGTTAACTCAAAAAAGTCTACACACTTCGTTATAAGTCAGAAATTGATTTCTGAGACTAAATTGGAAACTAGATAAACTCATCTTTAACAGAAAAAGTTTGAAAAATGTATTATAATTATAATTAATATGTTCTATGGCAATACGTCTAGTAAAAATTGCATTTCTATGTACGTTGATTCAAGAAAATATGAAGGAAGTCAAATTTCACAATAGAAGAAGGATGAAAGACCATGCAGAACTAATCCAAATCCTAACAAATTTCATCTATCTTGAATCAAATAGAAAGACAAAGCCAAATCAAAAAGAAAGAGCTCATAAAAATGTTGAATTTTATATACGTTAACTCAAAAAAGTCTACACACCTCGTTATAAGTCTGAAATTGATTTCTGAGACTAAATTGTAGACTAGATAAACTCATCTTTAACAGAAAAAGTTTGAAAAATGTATTGTAATTACAATTAATATGTTCTAAGGCAATCCCTCTAGTAAAAGTTGCATTTATGTGTGCGTTGATTCAAGAAAATATGAAGGAAGTCAAATTGCACAATAGAAGAAGGGTGAAAGACCATGAAGAACTAATCCAAATCCAAACAAATTTCATCTATCTTGAATCAAATAGAAAGACAAAGCCAACACAAAAAGAAAGAGTTCATAAAAATGTTTAATTTTATATACGTTAACTCAAAAAAGTCTACACACTTCGTTATAAGTCGGAAATTGATTTATGAGACTAAATTGTAAACTAGATAAACTCATCTTTAACAGAAAAAGTTTGAAAAATGTATTTTAATTACAATTAATATGTTCTAAGGCAATACGTCTAGTAAAAATTGCATTTCTATGTACGTTGATTCAAGAAAATATGAAGGAAGTCAAATTTCACAATAGAAGAAGGATGAAAGACCATGCAGAACTAATCCAAATCCTAACAAATTTCATCTATGTTGAATCAAATAGAAAGACAAAGCCAACACAAAAAGAAAGAGTTCATAAAAATGTTGAATTTTATATACGTTAACTCAAAAAAGTCTACACATTTCGTTATAAGTCGGAAATTGATTTCTGAGACTAAATTGTAAACTAGATAAACTCATCTTTAACAGAAAAAGTTTGAAAAATGTAATGTAATTTACATTGAATATGTTCTAAGGCAATACGTCTAGTAAAAATTGCATTTCTATGTACGTTGATTCAAGAAAATATGAAGGAAGTCAAATTTCACAATAGAAGAAGGATGAAAGACCATGCAGAACTAATCCAAATCCTAACAAATTTCATCTATCTTGAAACAAATATAAAGACAAAGCCAACACAAAAAGAAAGTGTTCATAAAAATGTTGAATTTTATATACGTTAACTCAAAAAAGTCTACACATTTCGTTATAAGTCGGAAATTGATTTCTGAGACTAAATTGTAAACTAGATAAACTCATCTTTAACAGAAAAAGTTTGAAAAATGTAATGTAATTACATTTAATATGTTCTAAGGCAATACGTCTAGTAAAAATTGCATTTATATGTACGTTGATTCAAGAAAATATTAAGGAAGTCAAATTTCACAATAGAAGAAGGATGAAAGACCATGTAAAACTAATCCAAATCCTAACAAATTTCATCTATCTTGAACCAAATAGAAAGACAAAGCCAATACAAAAAGAAAGAGTTCATAAAAATGTTGAATTTTTTATACTTTAACTCAAAAAAGTCTACAGACTTCGTTATAAGTCGGAAATTGATTTCTGAGACTAAATTGTAAAATAGATAAACTCATATTTACCAGAAAAAGTTGAAAATGTATTTTAATTACAATTAATATGTTCTAAGGCAATACGTCTAGTAAAAATTGCATTTGTATGTAAGTTGATTCAAGAAAATATGAAGGAAGTCAAATTTCACAATAGAAGAAGGATGAAAGACAATGCAGAACTAATCCAAATCCTAACAAATTTCATCTATCTTGAATCAAATAGAAAGACAAAGCCAACACAAAAAGAAAGAGTTCATAAAAATGTTGAATTTTATATACGTTAACTCAAAAAAGTCTACACATTTCGTTATAAGTCGGAAATTTACTTCTGAGACTAAATTGTAAACTAGATAAACTCATCTTTAACAGAAAAAGTTTGAAAACTGTATTGTAATTACAATTAATATGTTCTAAGGCAATACGTCTAGTAAAAATTGCATTTCTATGTACGTTGATTCAAGAAAATATGAAGGAAGTCAAATTTCACAATATAAGAAGGATGAAAGACCATGCAGAACTAATCCAAATCCTAACAAATTTCATCTATCTTGAATCAAATAGAAAGACAATGCCAACACAAAAAGAAAGAGTTCATAAAAATGTTGAATTTTATATACGTTAACTCAAAAAAGTCTACACATTTCGTTATAAGTCGGAAATTGATTTTGGAGTCTAAATTGTAAACTATATGAACTCATCTTTAACATAAAAAGTTTTTAAAATATATTGTAATTACAATTAATATGTTCTACGGAAATACGTCTAGTAAAAATTGCATTTCTATGTAAGTTGATTCAAGAAAATATGAAGGAAGTCAAATTTCACAATAGAAGAAGGATGAAAGACCATGCAGAACTAATCCAAATCCTAAAAAATTTCATCTATCTTGAATCAAATAGAAAGACAAAGCCAACACAAAAAGAAAGAGTTCATAAAAATGTTGAATTTAATATACCCTAACTCAAAAAAGTCTACACACCTCGTTATAAGTCGGAAATTGATTTCTGAGACTAAATTGTAAACTAGATGAACTCATCTTTAACATAAAAAGTTTGAAAAATGTATTGTAATTACAATTAATATGTTCTAAAGCAATACGTCTAGTAAAAATTGCATTTATATGTACGTTGATTCAAGGAAATATGAAGCAAGTCAAATTTCACAATAGAAGAAGGATGAAAGACTATGCACAACTAATCCAAATCCTAAAAAATTTCATCTATCTTGAATCAAATAGAAAAACAAAGCGAACACAAAAAGAAAAAGTTCATAAAAATATTGAATTTAATATACGTTAAATCGAAAAACTCTACACAATTCATTATAAGTCGGTAATTAATTTATGAGACTAAATTGTAAACTAGATAAACTCATCTTTAACAGAAAAAGTTTGAAAAATGTATTGTATTTACAATTAAAATGTTCTAAGGCAATACGTCTAGTAAAAATTGCATTTCTATGTACGTTGATTCAAGAAAATATGAAGGAAGTCAAATTTCACAATAAAAGAAGGATGAAAGACCATGCAGAACTAATCCAAATCCTAAAAAATTTCATCTATCTTGAATCAAATAGAAAGACAAAGCCAACACAAAAAGAAAGAGTTCATAAAAATGTTGAATTTAATATACCCTAACTCAAAAAAGTCTACACACCTCGTTATAAGTCGGAAATTGATTTCTGAGACTAAATTGTAAACTAGATGAACTCATCTTTAACATAAAAAGTTTGAAAAATGTATTGTAATTACAATTAATATGTTCTAAAGCAATACGTCTAGTAAAAATTGCATTTATATGTACGTTGATTCAAGGAAATATGAAGCAAGTCAAATTTCACAATAGAAGAAGGATGAAAGACCATGCAGAACTAATCTAAATCCAAACAAATTTCATATATCTTGAATCAAATAGAAAGACAAAGCCAACATAGAAAGAAAGAGTTCATAAAAATGTTGAATTTAATATACGTTAACTCAAAAAAGTCTACACACCTCGTTATAAGTCGGAAAATGATTTCTGAGACTAAATTGTAAACTAGATAAACTCATCTTTAACTTAAAAAGTTTGAAAAATGTATTGTAATTACAATTAATATGTTCTAAGGCAATACCTCTAGTAAAAATTGCATTTCTATGTACGTTGATTCAATAAACTATGAAGGAACTCAAATTTCACAATAGAAGAAGGATGAAAGACCATGCAGAACTAATGCAAATCCTAACAAATTTTATCTATCTTGAATCAAATAGAAAGACAAAGCCAACACAAAAATAAAGAGTTCATAAAAATGTTGAATTTTATATACGTTAACTCAAAAAAGTCTACACATTTCGTTATAAGTCGGAAATTGATTTCGGAGACTAAATTGTAAACTAGAAAAACTCATCTTTAACAGAAAAAGTTTGAAAAATGTATTGTAATTACAATTAATATGTTTTGAGGCAATACGTCTAGTAAAAATTGCATTTCTATGTACGTTGATTCAAGAAAATATGAAGGAAGTCAAATTTCACAATAAAAGAAGGATGAAAGACCATGCAGAACTAATCCAAATCCTAACAAATTTCATCTATCTTGAATCAAATAGAAAGACAAAGCTAACACAAAAAGAAAGAGTTCATAAAAATGTTGAATCTTATATAATTAACTCAAAAAAGTCTACACACTTCGTTATAAGTCGGAAATTGATTTCTGGGACTAGATTGTAAACTAGATAAACTCATCTTTAACAAAAAAAGTTTAAAAAATGTATTGTATTTACAATTAATATGTTCTAAGGCAATACGTCTAGTAAAAGTTGCATTTCTATGTACGTTGATTCAAGAAAATATGAAGGAAGTCAAATTTCACAATAGAAGAAGGATGAAAGACCATGCAAAACTAATCCAAATCCTAAAAAATTCCATCTATCTTGAATCAAATAGAAAGACAAAGCCAACAAATAGAAAGAGTTCATAAAAATGTTGAATTTTATATACGTTAACTCAAAAAAATCTACACATTTCGTTATAAGTCGGAAATTCATTTCTGAGACTAAATTGTAAACTAGATAAACTCATCTTTAACAGAAAAAGTTTGAAAAATGTATTGTAATTACAATTAATATTTTCTAGGGAAATACCTATAGTAAAAATTGCATTTTTATGTACGTTGATTCAAGAAAATATGAAGGAAGTCAAATTTCACAATAGAAGAATGATGAAATACCATGCAGAACTAATCCAAATTCTAACAAATTTCATCTATCTTGAATCAAATAGAAAGACAAAGCCAACACAAAAAGAAAGAGTTCATAAAAATGTTGAATTTAATATACGTTAACTCAAAAAAGTCTACACACTTCGTTATAAGTCAGAAATTGATTTATGAGCCTAAATTGTAAACTAGATAAACTCATCTTTAACAGAAAAAGTTTGAAAAATGTATTGTAATTAAATTAATATGTTCTAAGGCAATACGTCTAGTAAAAATTGCATTTCTATGTGCGTTGATTCAAGAAAATATGAAGGAAGTCAAATTTCACAATAGAAGAAGGATGAAAGACCATGCAGAACTAATCCAAATCCTAACAAGTTTCATCTATCTTGAATCAAATAGAAAGACAAAGCCAACACAAAAAGAAAGAGTTCGTAAAAATGTTGAATTTTATATACGTTAACTCAAAAATGTCTACACATTTCTTTATAAGTCGGAAATTGATTTCTGAGACTAAATTGTAAACTAGATAAACTCATCTTTAACAGAAAAAGTTTGAAAAATGTATTATAATTACAATTAATATGTTCTAAAGCAATAAGTCTAGTAAAAATTGCATTTCTATGTACGTTGATTCAAGAAAATATGAAGGAAGTCAAATTTCAAAATAGAAGAAGGATGAAAGACCATGCAGAACTAATCCAAATCCTAACAAATATCATCTATCTTGAATCAAATAGAAAGACAAAGCCAACACAAAAAGAAGGAGTTCATAAAAATGTTGAATTTTATATACGTTAACTCAAAAAAGTCTACAAATTTCATTATACGTCGGAAATTCATTTCTGAGACTAAATTGTAAACTAGATAAACTCATCTTTAACAGAAAAAGTTTGAAAAATGTATTGTAATTACAATTAATATGTTCTAAGGCAATACGTCTAGTAAAAGATGCATTTCTATGTACGTTGATTCAAAAAAAATATGAAGAAAGTCAAATTTCACAATAGAAGAAGGATGAAAGACCATGCAGAACTAATCCAAATCCTAACAAATTCCATCTATCTTGAATCAAATAGAAAGACAAAGCCAACACAAAAAGAAGGAGTTCATAAAAATGTTGAATTTTATATACGTTAACTCAAAAAAGTCTACACATTTCGTTATACGTCGGAAATTCATTTTTGAGACTAAATTGTAAACTAGATAAACTCATCTTTAACAGAAAAAGTTTGAAAAATGTATTGTAATTACAATTAATATGTTCTAAGGCAATACGTCTAGTAAAAGTTGCATTTCTATGTACGTTGATTCAAAAAAATATGAAGAAAGTCAAATTTCACAATAGAAGAAGGATGAAAGACCATGCAGAACTAATCCAAATCCTAACAAATTCCATCTATCTTGAATCAAATAGAAAGACAAAGCCAACACAAAAAGAAGGAGTTCATAAAAATGTTGAATTTTATATACGTTAACTCAAAAAAGTCTACACATTTCGTTATACGTCGGAAATTCATTTCTGAGACTAAATTTTAAACTAGATAAACTCATCTTTAACAGAAAAAGTTTGAAAAATGTATTGTAATTACAATTAATATGTTCTAAGGCAATACGTCTAGTAAAAATTGCATTTCTATGTACGTTGATTCAAAAAAATATGAAGAAAGTCAAATTTCACAATAGAAGAAGGATGAAAGACCATGCAGAACTAATCCAAATCCAAACAAATTCCATCTATCTTGAATCAAATAGAAAGACAAAGCCAACACAAAAAGAAGGAGTTCATAAAAATGTTGAATTTTATATACGTTAACTCAAAAAAGTCTACACATTTCGTTATACGTCGGAAATTCATTTCTGAGACTAAATTGTAAACTAGATAAACTCATCTTTAACAGAAAAAGTTTGAAAAATGTATTGTAATTACAATTAATATGTTCTAAGGCAATACGTCTAGTAAAAATTGCATTTCTATGTACGTTGATTCAAAAAAATATGAAGAAAGTCAAATTTCACAATAGAAGAAGGATGAAAGACCATGCAGAACTAATCCAAATCCTAACAAATTCCATCTATCTTGAATCAAATAGAAATACAAAGCCAACACAAAAAGAAAGAGTTCGTAAAAATGTTGAATTTTATATACGTTAACTCAAAAAAGTCTACACATTTCGTTATACGTCGGAAATTCATTTCTGAGACTAAATTGTAAACTAGATAAACTCATCTTTAACAGAAAAAGTTTGAAAAATGTATTGTAATTACAATTAATATGTTCTAAGGCAATACGTCTAGTAAAAGTTGCATTTCTATGTACGTTGATTCAAAAAAATATGAAGAAAGTCAAATTTCACAATAGAAGAAGGATGAAAGACCATGCAGAACTAATCCAAATCCTAACAAATTCCATCTATCTTGAATCAAATAGAAATACAAAGCCAACACAAAAAGAAGGAGTTCATAAAAATGTTTAATTTTATATACGTTAACTCAAAAAAGTCTACACATTTCGTTATACGTCGGAAATTCATTTCTGAGACTAAATTGTTTGAAAAATGTATTGTAATTACAATTAATATTTTCTAGGGCAATATGTCTAGTACAAATTGCATTTTTATGTACGTTGATTCAAGAAAATATGAAGGAAGCCAAATTTCACAATAGAAGAAGGATCAAAGACCATGCAGAACTAATCCAAATCCTAACAAATTCCATCTATCTTGAATCAAATAGAAAGACAAAGCCAACACAAAAAGAAGGAGTTCATAAAAATGTTTAATTTTATATACGTTAACTCAAAAAAGTCTACACATTTCGTTATACGTCGGAAATTCATTTCTGAGACTAAATTGTAAACTAGATAAACTCATCTTTAACAGAAAAAGTTTGAAAAATGTATTGTAATTACAATTAATATTTTCTAGGGCAATATGTCTAGTACAAATTGCATTTTTATGTACGTTGATTCAAGAAAATATGAAGGAAGCCAAATTTCACAATAGAAGAAGGATCACAGACCATGCAGAACTAATCCAAATCCTAAAAAATTTCATCTATCTTGAATCAAATAGAAAGACAAATCCAACACAAAAAAAAGAGTTCATAAAAATTATGAATTTTATATACGTTAACTCAAAAAAGTCTACACATTTCGTTATAAGTCGGAAATTTATTTCAGAGACTAAATTGTAAACTAGATAAACTCATCTTTAAAAGAAAAAGTTTGAAAAATGTATTGTAATTTCAATTAATATGTTCTGAGGCAATACGTCTAGTAAAAATTACATTTCTATGTACGTTGATTCAATAAAATATGAAGGAAGTCAAATTTCACAATAGAAGAAGGATGAAAGACCATGCAGAACTAATCCAAATCCTAACAAATTTCATCTATCTTGAATCAAATAGAAAGACAAAGCCAACACAAAAAGAAAGAGTTCATAAAAATGTTGAATTTAATATACGTTAACTCAAAAAAGTCTACACACTTCGTTATAAGTCAGAAATTGATTTCTGAGCCTAAATTGTAAACTAGATAAACTCATCTTTAACAGAAAAAGTTTGAAAAGTGTATGGTAATTAAATTAATATGTTCTAAAGCAATACGTCTAGTAAAAATTGCATTTCTATGTGCGTTGATTCAAGAAAATATGAAGGAAGTCAAATTTCACAATAGAAGAAGGATGAAAGACCATGCAGAACTAATCCAAATCCTAACAAGTTTCATCTATCTTGAATGAAATAGAAATACAAAGCCAACACAAAAAGAAAGAGTTCGTAAAAATGTTGAATTTTATATACGTTAACTCAAAAATGTCTACACATTTATTTATAAGTCGGAAATTGAATTCTGAGACTAAATTGTAAACTAGATAAATTCATCTTTAACAGAAAAAGTTTGAAAAATGTATTGTAATTACAATTAATATGTTCTAAAGCAATAAGTCTAGTAAAAATTGCATTTCTATGTACGTTGATTCAAGAAAATATGAAGGAAGTCTAATTTCACAATAGAAGAAGGATGAAAGACCATGCAGAACTAATCCAAATCCTAACAAATTTCATCTATCTTGAATCAAATAGAAATACAAAGCTAACACAAAAAGAAAGAGTTCATAAAAATGTCGAATTTAATATACGTTAACTCAAAAAAGTCTACACACTTTGTTATAAGTCAGAAATTGATTTCTGAGACTAAATTGTAAACTAGATGAACTCATGCTTAAAAAAAAAGTTTAAAAAATATATTGTAATTACAATTAATATGTTCTAAGGAAATACGTCTAGTAAAAGTTGCACTTCTATGTACGTTGATTCAAAAAAATATGAAGAAAGTCAAATTTCACAATAGAAGAAGGATGAAAGACCATGCAGAACCAATCCATATCCTAACAAATTCCATCTATCTTGAATCAAATAGAAAGACAAAGCCAACACAAAAAGAAGGAGTTCATAAAAATGTTTAATATTATATACGTTAACTCAAAAAAGTCTACACATTTCGTTATACGTCGGAAATTCATTTCTGAGACTAAATTGTAAACTAGATAAACTCATCTTTAACAGAAAAAGTTTGAAAAATGTATTGTAATTACAATTAATATGTTCTAAGGCAATACGTCTAGTAAAAATTGCATTTCTATGTACGTTGATTCAAAAAAATATGAAGAAAGTCAAATTTCACAATAGAAGAAGGATGAAAGACCATGCAGAACTAATCCAAATCCAAACAAATTCCATCTATCTTGAATCAAATAGAAAGACAAAGCCAACACAAAAAGAAGGAGTTCATAAAAATGTTGAATTTTATATACGTTAACTCAAAAAAGTCTACACATTTCGTTATACGTCGGAAATTCATTTCTGAGACTAAATTTTAAACTAGATAAACTCATCTTTAACAGAAAAAGTTTGAAAAATGTATTGTAATTACAATTAATATGTTCTAAGGCAATACGTCTAGTAAAAATTGCATTTCTATGTACGTTGATTCAAAAAAATATGAAGAAAGTCAAATTTCACAATAGAAGAAGGATGAAAGACCATGCAGAACTAATCCAAATCCTAACAAATTCCATCTATCTTGAATCAAATAGAAATACAAAGCCAACACAAAAAGAAAGAGTTCGTAAAAATGTTGAATTTTATATACGTTAACTCAAAAAAGTCTACACATTTCGTTATACGTCGGAAATTCATTTCTGAGACTAAATTGTAAACTAGATAAACTCATCTTTAACAGAAAAAGTTTGAAAAATGTATTGTAATTACAATTAATATGTTCTAAGGCAATACGTCTAGTAAAAGTTGCATTTCTATGTACGTTGATTCAAAAAAATATGAAGAAAGTCAAATTTCACAATAGAAGAAGGATGAAAGACCATGCAGAACTAATCCAAATCCTAACAAATTCCATCTATCTTGAATCAAATAGAAAGACAAAGCCAACACAAAAAGAAGGAGTTCATAAAAATGTTTAATTTTATATACGTTAACTCAAAAAAGTCTACACATTTCGTTATACGTCGGAAATTCATTTCTGAGACTAAATTGTAAACTAGATAAACTCATCTTTAACAGAAAAAGTTTGAAAAATGTATTGTAATTACAATTAATATTTTCTAGGGCAATATGTCTAGTACAAATTGCATTTTTATGTACGTTGATTCAAGAAAATATGAAGGAAGCCAAATTTCACAATAGAAGAAGGATCAAAGACCATGCAGAACTAATCCAAATCCTAACAAATTTCATCTATCTTGAATCAAATAGAAAGACAAATCCAACACAAAAAAAAGAGTTCATAAAAATTATGAATTTTATATACGTTAACTCAAAAAAGTCTACACATTTCGTTATAAGTCGGAAATTTATTTCAGAGACTAAATTGTAAACTAGATAAACTCATCTTTAAAAGAAAAAGTTTGAAAAATGTATTGTAATTACAATTAATATGTTCTGAGGCAATACGTCTAGTAAAAATTACATTTCTATGTACGTTGATTCAATAAAATATGAAGGAAGTCAAATTTCACAATAGAAGAAGGATGAAAGACCATGAAGAACTAATCCAAATCCTAACAAATTTCATCTATCTTGAATCAAATAGAAAGACAAAGCCAATACAAAAAGAAAGAGTTCATAAAAATGTTGAATTTTATATACGTTAACTCAAAAAAGTCTACACATTTCGTTATAAGTCCGAAATTCATTTCTGAGACTAAATTGTAAACTAGATAAACTCATATTTAACAGAAAAAGTTTGAAAAATGTATTGTAATTACAATTAATATTTTCTAGGGAAATACGTCTAGTAAAAATTGCATTTTCTAGGGCAATACAATTAATATTTTTAGAAGGGTTTATAAATATGTGGAGGCTAACACTAAAGTTCTTCTTGGTGATGGCAGGTCTACTTCTCTCTATTATGATGTTTGGTATGGAGAAAAATCTTTTGCAGATATATTAGATGATTTTACTCTTGACAGATTGGTTTTGGTGAGTGATTGTTATAGGGATAACCAATGGGTTTTTCCTGAAAATCACTTGAACTGTTTACTCGCGGCTGGTGTGGATATGCATAATCTTCCTTTTCCAAATGGGGGTGAATATAAGAGAGTTTGGATGCCAAACTTTTCAGGTGATTTTTCGGTAAGTTCTGCCAAGGAATTTATTCGTCAGAAACATGGTAGCTTCAATGCAGCGTCTATGCTGTGGAGGAAGGAAATTCACCCTAAACTTGCGGCTCAAAACTGGAAATTCATTCGTGGTGCTTGTGCTACTTTGGATATCATTAAATCTAGGTTCAAAATTCATTTGGCTAACAAGTGTGTTCTGTGTGAAACTGAGGAAGAATCTCTAAAACATATTCTTTTTCATTGTTCTTTTGCAGCTCGTGCGTGGTCTTGGATTTCTGGTATCTTTGGTATGACAGCAAACTTCAACATTGTGGCTTCTTTCAAGGCAGCTAAGGGAAGAAGTGCAATTGTCCGTGACTTGTGGCGAACTTAGTAATCAGGTCAGAACTATGGTCTATGCGCAACAAATGCATCTTTAAGAAACAGAAACCGAGCTGGGGCCTTTTTTCTAAAAGAGTGCTGAAGCTAATACAAGAATATTCAGTCCGTCTAAAAGGGTTTATGCGCAACAGTGTGGAAGATATGGTGATGTTGGATTACTTCCGTGTGGTTCATAGAAGTGTTAGACATCATCAGCCTATTGAAGTGTTATGTCAGCCTCCGGATCTTAATGAGATTCTAATTTGTTGTGATGGAGCAGCGCGTGGGAATCCAGGCATTGCGGGAGCAAGAGTGGTGGAAAGAGACTCTAGCTGTGCAGTTCTTGGTGCTTTGAGTATAGGTCTTGGAGTTACTACTAACTATTTGGTGGAACTCTATGCAATTATAATTGGTATGGAATGGGCAATGCAATGGAATTATGATTGTATTTGTGTGCAATCTGATTCCTATGGAGTAGTTCAAGATTTACAAAGTTCTTCTATTCCTTGGTTTGCAAGAGCAAGATGGGAGAGGTTATGCAATCATTATATTTCTATAAGGATAATTCACACTTACAGAGAGGCGAATTTTTCAGCAGATAAGATGGCTAAGAATGGTTGTTATCTTGATAATGAAGTGGGAATTCAGTATGAAGGAAGACCTGATTTTTTAATTTCCGTTGAAAACCCTAATGTTTCTTATTTTTGTTTCAAGTAGTGTTACAAGTTTTTGGGGTTGCTGTGACCTCTTTTCTTGTAATCTACTTTTTGTAAAAAAATTTATTTATTAATACACATTTTGACTTATCAAAAAAAAAATGCATTTCTATGTACGTTGATTCAAGAAAATATGAAGGAAGTCAAATTTCACAATAGAAGAATGATAAAAGACCATGCAGAACTAATCCAAATCCTAACAAATTTCATCTATCTTGAATCAAATAGAAATACAAAGCCAACACAAAAAGAAAGAGTTCATACAAATGTTGAATTTAATATGCGTTAACTCAAAAAAGTCTACACACTTCGTTATAAGTCAGAAATTGATTTCTGAGACTAAATTGTAAACTAGATAAACTCATCTTTAACAGAAAAAGTTTGAAAAATGTATTGTAATTACAATTAATATGTTCTAAGGCGATACGTCTAGTAAAAATTGCATTTCTATGTGCGTTGATTCAAGAAAATATGAAGGAAGTCAAATTTCACAATAGAAGAAGGATGAAAGACCATGCAGAACTAATCCAAATCATAACAAATTTCATCTATCTTGAATCAAATAGAAAGACAAAGACAACACAAAAAGAAAGAGTTCATAAAAATGTTGAATTTAATATACGTTAACTCAAAAAAGTCTACACACTTCGTTATAAGTCAGCAATTGATTTTTGAGACTAAATTGTAAACTAGATAAACTCATCTTTAACATAAAAAGTTTGAAAAATGTATTGTAATTACAATAATATGTTCTAAGGCAATACGTCTAGTAAAAAATGCATTTCTATGTTCGTTGATTCAAGAAAATATGAAGGAAGTCAAATTTCACAATAGAAGAAGGCTGAAAGATTATGCAGAAATAATTCAAATCCTAACAAATTTCATCTATCTTGAATCAAATAGAAATACAAAGCCAACACAAAAATAAGGAGTTCATAAAAATGTTGAATTTAATATACGTTAACTCAAAAAGTCTACACGTTTCGTTATAAGTCAGAAATTGATTTCTGAGACTAAATTGTAAACTAGATAAACTCATCTTTAACAAAAAATGTTTAAATATATTGTAATTACAATTAATATGTTCTAAGGCAAACGTCTGGTAAAAATTGCATTTCTATGTACGTTGGTTCAAGAAAATATGAACGAAGTAAAATTTCACAATAGAAGAAGGATGAAAGACCATGTAGAACTAATCCAAATCCTAACAAATTTCATCTATCTTGAATCAAATAGAAAGACAAAGCTAACACAAAAAGAAAGAGTTCATAAAAATGTTGAATTTTATATACGTTAACTCAAAAAAATCTACACATTTCGTTATAAGTCGGAAATTGATTTCTGAGACTAAATTGTAAACTAGATAAACTCATATTACAGAAAAAGTTTGAAAAATGCATTGTAATTACAATTAATATGTTCTAAGGCAATACGTCTAGTAAAAATTGCATTTCTATGTACGTTGATTCAAGAAAATATGAAGGAAGTCAAATTTCACAATAGAAGAAGCATGAAAGACCATGCAGAACTAATCCAAATCCTAACAAATTTCATCTATCATGAATCAAATAGAAAGACAAAGCCAACACCAAAAGAAAGAGTTCATAAAAATGTTGAATTTAATATACATTAACTCAAAAAAGTCTACACACTTCGTTATAAGTCAGAAATTGATTTTTGAGACTAAATTGTAAACTAGATAAACTCATCTTTAACATAAAAAGTTTGAAAAATGTATTGTAATTACAATTAATATGTTCTAAGGCAATACGTCTAGTAAAAATTGCATTTCTATGTGCGTTGATTCAAGAAAATATGAAGGAAGTCAAATTTCACAATAGAAGAAGGATGAAAGACCATGCAGAACTAATCCAATCCTAACAAATTTCATTTATCTTGAGTCAAATAGAAAGACAAAGCCAACACAAAAAAAAGAGTTCATAAAAATGTTGAATTTTAGATACGTTAACTCAAAAAAGTCTACACATTTCTTTATAAGTCGGAAATTGATTTCTGAGACTAAATTGTAAACTAGATAAACTCATCTTTAACAGAAAAAGTTTGAAAAATTTATTGTAATTACAATTAATATGTTCTAAGGAAATACGTCTAGTAAAAATTGCATTTTTATGTACGTTGATTCAAGAAAATATGAAGGAAGTCAAATTTCACAATAGAAGAAAGATGAAAGACCATGCAGAACTAATCCAAATCCTAACAAATTTCATATATCTTGAATCAAATAGAAAGACAAAGCCAACATAAAAAGAAAGAGTTCATAAAAATGTTGTATTTTATATACGTTAATTCAAAAAAGTCTACACATTTTGTTATAAGTCGGAAATTGATTTCTGAGACTAAATTGTAAACTAGATAAACTCGTCTTTAACATAAAAAGTTTGAAAAATGTATTGTAATTACAATTAATATGTTCTAAGGTAATACGTCTAGTAAAAATTGCATTTCTATGTACGTTGATTCATTAATTGCTGATGTCCTAGGCTCAAGACCACCCTTTTTCTCATCAAGTCGAAGGATACAATTGAAATCTCCCATGAAAGTCCACGAGATTGACGTATCATGGCTATTAAGATGCTGCCAAAGCCTTCGCCTAGTAACCTGAACATAACTAGCATGAACAAACGAGATATGAACTCCATCAACCTCAACTGTTATGGCCTGTTTGCTCATATTAATAACCGAGGGAACAATACCATTTAAGTAGCAAATCCCAATATTAGCAATACTAGAAGCAGTCGCATTATGAAGAACATGTGGATAAAAACCTTCCAACTGAAGTCTATTTCCAAAACCAACCGAGCAATGAACTTTTGGTTCCACAAGACAAAAAATATCCGGCTTGAACTCCCTAATTAACTCTCTAAGTTTACATTGAGCTACATCACGAGCAACTCCATTTATGTTCCAAAAGAGAACCCGCATAATTAAACTTTGGGGGTTTGAGTTTTAGATAGATTTACTTGATGAGAAGTATTTGAGGAGGATTTTAGTCTCGGTGAAGAACCCTTTCGAGCACGAACTCCCAATTCAGATTCTTCCGAGTCCGACATGGAATTATTATCTCTCAAAGCATCAATTTTTGCTTGAAGAGCTATCAACTGCTGCTGCTTAGCACGTTTAGCTACTTCATCAACCTTATTAATCTCCAAAAGAGGGTTATTCAAAGTCTCACCAACTGATCCCAGAATATTGAATTTTTTATGAGATATATATTCCGAACTTTCTTCAAGAGTATCACACACCGGTGTAGACAAAGATAAAACAGGAATCCTACCAGGATTAGGAAGTCTAGTTCTTTCCAATCAACATTCCCAACTGGCTTAGTATTCAAAGCAACAGTACTCAACGACTTTTCCATGTTAACTAAAACTGAATGCGCAAGCTTAGCTTGTTTGGCTCTCTCAAACTCAGCTGTAGCCCTGCGCAAAACAGCTTCAGAATTCACAAGTTCATCTTGTAACTGTTGTTCCAACTCAACAGTGTCTTCAATGCTCACAGTAGCAGGCTGTACATTGTAAACTAGATAAACTCAAAAAGAAAGAGTTCATAAAAATGTTGAATTTTATATAAGTTCACTCAAAAATCTCTACACACTTTGTTATAAGTTGGAAATTGATTTCTGAGACTAAATTGTAAACAAGATAAACTCACCTTTAACAGAAAAAGTTTGAAAACAAGGTCCTTGTTCGTTCAGACTCGGTTGGTGCTATTACAACACTGACAACTTCGAACGTTCCTTGGTTTGATAAACACAGGTGGAGTTTGATTCAAAGTATATATGTGATAGGTGTCTAAAACACCTAATTTTATATATAGTATTTATGCTTTCTTTGCTATGTTTTCTTGTGAATTATGTATCTTATGTTTCCTTTTGAGTTTTATAGGTGTTTCGGAGTCATTGGAGAAAAATGAAGTGTAACTCGTTTAAATCCTGGATTTCATCTCATCATCTTGGGGAAAGCAAAAAAATGAAACCAGTGGCGAAAGAATGTGGGCGTTCCGACGTCGCATGAGAAAGTTATGAGCAAAATCATTGAGTAAGCTTGTCAGTTCCCTAGAACTGACAGTACATGTAAAGGGGTGCAATTTCAGTTGGCCCTTATCTAGTAGCACATGGGTGGCTATATCACTTTCACTTCCTACACTAAAACCTAAAATCGAGAGAAACCATTTTCTCTCATCATTGTTTCCTCTCTTTCCCACACTGCCTTAAACCGAGCGGCCATGGAATTCAAGATCAAGAGATCGAGAGAGATTGAGGTTGAATCTAGTTCACACAATGGGGTTTGTATCTGAGGATGGAGAGAATATGAAAGAAATGTATATGATTGACGAATTGGGTGTTTGCTGGTGGCCATGAATTGCTGAATGAAGATGATGGAAGAATCAATGAAGCTGCTGCTGAAATAGGTCGAGAAAATGCTAGAAATCAAGAGATTGAAGGTCACTACTGCTGTGGTGCAGAGATGCAGAAGTTGAGAAGGTGTTGATAATCTGTGGTCTTATTGCTGCCATCGATAGGAAGCTTGGGGTATTGAAGATGGGTAAACTCAGTTTGATCTAGAGCTGCAGTTTAGAACTCGTTGCATGGGATAGTTGTAGCTTGACATGAGGTGGAATTGAGCTTGAATTGGAGTTGTGAATGGAGGTGTGTGTGGTGACAGTGATGGTTTAAATGGTTTGCTGAGTACGGAGCTGGTGCAGCTAGTTATGAAGCTACAGAAGATTGCAGTTGCAATGAGGAATGGCCACTATGGCTGTATATGCAGCGGTGATGCACCAAGATGGTGCAGCACAAATTCTGGCCTATGCAATGGCCTATGCGAGTGCCACTCAGACCAGTCAGCTGAGTAAGAAACTGTCTAGCGATCTGATTCATCTGCCTGACTCACTGACTCGGTGCTTGACCCAGTTGACCTGACCGAGTTGACTCGTTTGATCGGTGACCGGGCGGACTTGCCGGTCACCTGAGCTACTTTCCCGGCTGACTTCAGGCGACCCTTCTGGCCAATTTCCCGTGACCTACATATGAATCATAACCTTGGTTAAAACAAATTAGTGCTTTTACACGTTTGTTTGCTTTGATTAGTCTTATTCCATAAATCTTAAAGCTTTTAGGGAGTTAAACTTAATTGTGCTTTTACACTTTGGGTTTCTTTCTAGGAAGAATTCACATATGCATCTTTCAATGTGGTTGTGATGAAATTAGGGAATTAGCGGGATATTCTTGCGATCAAGGTATTCTAGGACTTTTAATAAATAAGAGATTAAATTATCAATTCTATTCAATGATGAAAAATACATGCTTGTGAATGATACTATCCCATGACCAATATCCTCTCCTTATTGATTATTCCAACTATTTAATTTGCTTTGATTTATTATTTTGCTTTACAAAAACAACAAAAATCACCCTTGGTTATCTTAGAAACTTAAATTTATATAAAAACAAAAGCCTCTCCGTGGATACGAACTCTTTCCTACCACTTTCTACATTATTGTAGTTGAGTAAGGAAGTGAAATTATATTTGTCAGCTGAAAACCGGTCAAATTTTGGCGCCGCTGCCGGGGAGGCATCGGTTTGTTATATAGTTTTGGTTTCTTATTTTTTACGTTGGTTTTAACTTTGTTTGGAGAATTGTGTTTCAGGTACCTTGCTAAAATACAAACCGAGGGGAGCAACGGGTGATGCTAATCGCACACTCAAGGAGCTAGCTTCTCACAAGTTGGATACACAACAAGGGTGTATTCAATCAAATTCTACTTTTGAGATTAAGCCGGGGTTGCTTAGAGAATTACCAAAGTTCCATGGCATGGTGAATGAAGATCCAAACAAGCATCTTATGGACTTCCACACCATTGTCACGCCTATTCTTCCAGCAAATATGGATACGGATGGTGTAATGTTGAAAGTTTTTCGATTCTCGTTGATGGATAGCGCTAAGGATTGGTTGTGTTATTTACCTCCCGGAAGTATCACAACATGGAATGGGATGAAGAAACTCTTTTTGGAGAGATATTTTCCTGCAGCAAAGGCTACTCAAATTCGCAAGGAGATTTGTGGGATGAAACAAAGTGTGGGGGAATCTTTATATGAATGTTGGGAACGATACAAGAGATTGGTGGCAAGCTGTCCTCACCACCAATTCAGCAACGCTTTGATTATCCGATACTTCTATGAAGGACTCCAATCAAGTGATAGGAATCTTCTTGAAGATGCTAGTGGTGGTGCACTTATGAACAAGACGGTGGCACAAGCTAGAGAGTTGATTGAGAGAGTATGGCATCAAATTCTCAATAATTTTCAATTCGTGGATGGGAGCTACCTACCAAGGGAGTTAATCAAGTTGATGAGATTATTGAGTTATGTCAACAAATGAGCAATATGATGGCAATGATGCAACAAGTTTCAGCCGTGGTTGTAAAACCGTCACGCCAAGCTTATGAGAATGTGGAGCAAGTCAATGCTATTTTCTAAACTCAACCATATGGTACTTACTCCAACACTTACGAGCAATTTGCAAGTGCAAGTTCTTTTTACAACCGTCCGAGTGAGTTCCAACAACAAGTGCAACAACCGCATCAAGCCCAAAATTCAGAATTGGCAAAGATGGCTACTTTGATGGAGACTCTAATTTCCGTGGTACAACAAAATAAACAACTAGCAGACTTAAATCAGCAGAAAACGGATAATGCAATTAGAGAGTTGCAAGCACAAGTTGGTATACCATCACATCAACAATTCCAGCCACAACAACAACCTCAAAATCAAGGGTCTAATATGGAAGACTTGCTGACATCTTTTATGCAAATAAAGGAGAGTGCGGTCCAGGACTTGCAAACACAAGTTGGTTCAATGTCCGAGGAGATTAATCAGTTGCATACACAAAATGGTGAGAAACTCCCTTCCCAACCTCTTAACCCGAGTGAGGGTGTAGATGCGATTACGTTGGGAAGTGGTACACAATTTGTGCAACCCGAAATTACTGATTTGGGTAAAGAAGAAGCCCCAAAGGAACCAACTTTGGAGGAAAAGAACGCAGATTTTCCCCAAACTCTTGAGGTAACTAAGTCCAACTCTAAACCTCTTGTTTCTACTTATGTTCCTCCTCTACCTTTTCCTGGCAGGTTTGCCGAAGCTAATAAGGTGGAGCAAGAAAGAGATATTTGGGATGTTTTTAAGAAGGTCCAAGTGAATATTCCACTCATTGAAGAGATTAGGCAATCTCCTCACTATGCAAAGTGTGTAACGGAGTTGTGCACTAACAAGCACAAGCTAACCGGTAATCAGGTAATGAGTGTGGGGGAAAACGCTTCGGCGTATCAAGAAACTCCCACCTAAATTGAAGGATCCCTGTAGTTTCACTATTCCATGCACAATTGGTAAAACAAGATTTACGAAAGCTATGCTAGATTTACGAGCTTCAATTAATGTTATGCCTACTTCTATTTATGATGCTTTAAATCTTGGTCCTCTTAAGAAAACCGACATAATTATTCAACTTGCCGATAGGTCTAACGTTTACCCGAAAGGGATTGTTGAGGATGTTTTGGTGCAGGTAAAAGGACTAATATTTCCAGTGGATTTCTACGTTTTAGACATGAGTGATGTGAATTCATCCTCGTCTCAACCTTTGCTGTTGGGTAGACCATTTTTGAGTACCGCTAGAACGAAGATTGATGTCCACGATGACACCTTGACTATGGAGTTTGATGACGAAGTCATACACTTCAACATCTTTGAGGCGAGGAAGCACCCAAATACCATTCAAACAGATTTCCATAATCTGTTGGAAGCCGGCTAAGGCGAACAAAGCAAGGAGAAAGTCGGGCTGACGACTTTAAACCAAGCGCTAAGTGGGAGGAAACCCACCGGTTTTGTATCTTTACCTTTATCTTTTTATTCTTAAGTACTTTTGTCTTGGTTTTATCTTTTTCTTGTCTTGAATTTCCCACCTTGACTTACTTTGGATGATTCAATTTACATTGAGGACAATGTAAAATTTAAGTGTGGGGGAGTGGTTAAGCTTTTGCTTTGTACCTTTTTCATGCATTCTTTCAACTTTTTTTGTAAATTAGTGAATAAGAAACTCCAACTTGTAGTTAGTTTAGAGTCACATAGTATACATGTCGCTAAGATTACATCGAGAATCTCACAATAGTGACTGAACTTAGAGATGACAGAGAACATGATCGGGTTTCTTACTTGTATAAGAGTTAAAGTTGGATTTAAACATCCCAGTGGCAAATTAGGTGCAGATTGAAGTTGGTTTAGAGTCACATAGCATTGACAACTTCGAACGTTCCTTGGTTTGTTAAACACAGGTGGAGTTTGATTCAAAGTATATATGTGATAGGTGTCTAAAACACCTAATTTTATATATAGTATTTATGCTTTCTTTGCTATGTTTTCTTGTGAATTATGTATCTTATGTTTGCTTTTGAGTTTTATAAGTGTTTCGGAGTCATTGGAGAAAAAGGAAGTGTAACTCGTTTAAATCCTGGATTTCATCTCATCATCTTGGGGAAAGCGAAAAGATGAAGCCAGTGGCGAAAGAATGTGGGCGTTCCGACGTCGCATGAGAAAGTTATGAGCAAAATCATTGAGTAAGCTTGTCAGTTCCCTAGAACTGACAATACATGTAAAGGGGTGCAATTTCAGTTGGCCCTTATCTAGTAGCACATGGGTGGATATATCACTTTCACTTCCTACACTAAAACCTAAAATCGAGAGAAACCATTTTCTCTCATCATTGTTTCCTCTCTTTCCCACACTGCCTTAAACCGAGCGGCCATGGAATTCAAGATCAAGAGATCGAGAGAGATTGAGGTTGAATCTAGTTCACACAATGGGGTTTGTATCTGAGGATGGAGAGAAGATGAACGAAATGGATGTGATTGACGAATCGGGTGTTTGCTGGTGGCCATGAATTGCTGAATGAAGATGATGGAAGAATCAATGAAGCTGCTGCTGAAATAGATCGAGAAAATGCTAGAAATCAAGAGGTTGAAGGTCACTGCTGCTGTGGTGCAGAGATGCAGAAATTGAGAAGGTGTTGATAATCTGTGGTCTTATTGCTGCCATCGATAGGAAGCTTGGGGTAATGAAGATGGGTAAACTCAGTTTGAGTTTGTATTGATTAGAGAGGAAGAGAAGCTCACTGTGGTGTTGAGAAATGTATGATTTAGATTCTGATTTGGTAAGATTGCAGTTAGGAAAGAAATAATTCTTCAGATGCAATTGAATGGGGTTTTGATGGATCTGAATTTGAGATGAAGAACATGATTGATTCTGCTAGGGTTTCTTGAGAATTATAGGTTAAGGGTGCAATGAATTGTTTAAGCTACAGATGGGAACTACAAATCTAGCAATTGAGGGTTTTGCAACTAATGATGAAATTGAACTGTGACTGAGATGGCATTGCAGGAGAGCAAGGATTGCAGTTTTGAATGGCAGTTGAGTTGCAAAAGCTGGGTTCAATGAGATGTTGGTGGGTTGTGTTGCACAAGGTTTTGGTGTGGGTTCGGACAAGGAGCGATATTGCAGCTTATGTTGCAGAATTGACAGGTGCTAGTGCAGTAAATTGAAGTGCAATGGAGGAGTTAGTAGGCATATTGCAGCTGGAGAACTGGAACTTGCAAGGAAATGGATTGCAGGGTTGTGGATGGAGTTTAAAGCAGCATGAAGTAATGACATTGCTGTTGTATAGATGTATGCTAGGACAGGTACCCATAGGTGCAGTTCTGGTAGAATAATACTGTGTCGTTGGATGCAGTTACATGGGTTGAAGTGAAGCAGATAAGCCAGAGAATGGCACTGGTGTCGCAGGAATGGCAGAGCCGCAGAGAATTGGATATTGAGATGATCTAGAGCTGCAGTTTAGAACTCGTTGCATGAGATAGTTGTAGCTTGACATGAGGTGGAATTGAGCTTGAATTGGAGTTGTGAATGGAGGTGTGTGTGGTGACAGTGATGGTTTAAATGGTTTGCTGAGTACGGAGCTGGTGCAGCTAGTTATGAAGCTACAGAAGATTGCAGTTGCAGTGAGGAATGGCCACTATGGATGGATATGCAGTGGTGATGCACCAAGATGGTGCAGCACAAATTCTGGATTATGCAATGGCCTATGCTAGTGCCACTCAAACCAGTCAGCTGAGTAAGAAACTGTCTAGCGATCTGATTCATCTGCCTGACTTACTGACTCGGTGCTTGACCCGGTTGACCTGACCAGTTGACTCGTTTGACCGGTAACCGGGCGGACTTGCCGGTCACCTGAGTTACTTTCCCGGCTGACTTCCGTCGACCCTCCGGCCAATTTCCGGTGACTTTTCGGCGACCGAATTGGCAGAGTTTCTATACGGGTTTTATTGACTTTTGGTCCACGCGGATTTTCATCTAATGGACTTTGGGCTTTGAAGCCCTAATTTTGGAAAGCAAAGGACTATAAAAGAAGACTTCTACAACTTTTGGGAGATCACGTTTTATTATTCTTCTTGGAGCTTTGGAGAAAACTACTTCTAGGGTTTGATTTGCTTTCATCTTCCTTATTATTTTATTGATGATGAACTCCATTATTATGAGTAACTAAATACACTTATTGGTTATGGGATAAAAGTTGATTTCTCAATGTATGTTATTTGATTCTATGGATTAGTTTTGTCTCAACTATATTGTTTATGATTCATGGTTAATAGTGTTTTATGATTTGATTGTTTGATTGGTTGAGTCCGGAATCAATCCGATTTGCTTTCATCTCTAGAGCTATATTAGGGTTTTCAATGCGTAAAAGTTGTTTGTCCCTGATTTCAAGTAGCATAATTGTGGTTAGTGCTTGTAGTGATATATCCTACTAGCTACATATGAATCATAACCTTGGTTAAAACAAATTAGTGCTTTTACACGTTTGTTTGCTTTGATTAGTCTTATTCCATAAATCTTAAAGCTTTTAGGTAGTTAAACTTAATTGTGCTTTTACACTTTGGGTTGCTTTCTAGGAAGAATTCACATATGCATCTTTTAATGTGGTTATGATGAAATTAGGGAATTAGCGGGATATTCTTGCGATCAAGGTATTCTAGGACTTTTAATAAATAAGAGATTAAATTATCAATTCTATTCAATGATGAAAAATACATGCTTGTGAATGATACTATCCCATGACCAATATCCTCTCCTTATTGATTATTCCAACTATTTAATTTGCTTTGATTTATTATTTTTCTTTACGAAAACAACAAAAATCACCCTTGGTTATCTTAGAAACTTAAATTTATATAAAAACAAAAGCCTCTATTTGGATACGAACTCTTTCCTACCACTTTCTACATTATTGTAGTTGAGTAAGGAAGTGAAATTATATTTGTCGGCTGACAACCGGTCAATATGTTTCCATTCGTTTTGTGCACACCTATCGTGAGGCTAACTTCGCGGCAGACAACATGGCAAAGAGGGGTTGTTCTCTAAGAAATGGTGAAGGTTTAAACTATGATGAAAGACCATATTTTCTTCATTCGTTAGAATATCCAAATGTTTCATATTTCATATTTAAGTAGTTTGTAAGTTTTTGGGGTCTTTGGACCTCTTTTCTTGTAAACTCTTTGTACATATTGGCTACTCATCAATACAATTTGGACTTACCAAAAAAAAAAAGTTTGAAAAATGTATTGTAATCACAATTAATATGTTCTGAGGCAATACGTCTAGTAAAAACTGCATTTTTATGTACGTTGATTCAAGAAAATATGAAGGAAGTCAAATTTCACAATAAAAGAAGGATGAAAGACCAAGCAGAACTAATCCAAATCCTAACAAATTTCATCTATCTTGAATCAAATAAGACAAAACCAACACAAAAAGAAAGAGTTCATAAAAATGTTGAATTTAATATACGTTAACTCAAAAAAGTCTACACACTTCGTTATAAGTTGTGAATTGATTTCTGAGACTAAATTGTAAACTAGATAAACTCATCTTTAACAGAAAAAGTTTGAAAAATGTATTGTATTCACAATTAATATGTTCTAAGGAAATATGTCTAGTAAAAATTGCATTTCTATGTACGTTGATTCAAGAAAATATGAAGGAATTCAAATTTCACAATAGAAGAAGGATTAAAGACCAAGCAGAACTAATCCAAATCCTAACAAATTTCATCTATCTTGAATCAGATAGAAAGACAAAGACAACACAAAAGGAAAGAGTTCATAAAAATGTTGAATTTTATATACGTTAACTCAAAAAAGTCTACACACTTCGTTATAAGTCGTAAATTGATTTCTGAGACTAAATTGTAAACTAGATAAACTCATCTTTAACAGAAAAAGTTTGAAAAATGTATTGTAATCACAATTAATATATTCTAAGGCAATACGTATAGTGAAAATTGCATTTCTATGTACGTTGATTCAAGAAAATATGAAGGAATTCCAATTTCACAATAGAAGAAGAATGAAAGTCCAAGCAGAACTAATCTAATTCTTAACAAATTTCACCTATCTTGAATCAAATAGAAAGACAAAGCCAACACAAAAATAAAGAGTTCATATATTTATTTTTTTTGATAAGTCAAAAAATTATATTAAATAAAAGAGATATTTACAAATAGAATACAAGAAAAGAGGTCAGAGAAACCCCAAAAACTTATAAACTATTTAATTCTAAAATAGGAAACATGAGGATATTCTATGGAATTAAGAAAACCAGGTCTTCCATCATAGTTTATCCCTTCCCCTTCACCTAGTTGACATCCTCTTTTTGCCATAATATCCGCAACAAAATTGGTTTCACGATATGTATGTTTAAAACGGATTGAGTCATATAATTGTCGAACATCTTCCCAACGTTGAATAACAAACCAAGGCAGAGCCATATTTTCCAAAGCATAAATAACACTAGCAGAATCCGACCAAATCAGCACACGTCTAATTCCCCACTTGATATCCCATTCCAATCCAACAATAGTTCCATATATTTCCGCAAGAAAACTCTTTATAATGCCCAGGCCAATGCTCATTGCTCCAAGAACGTTACACTCTTCATCACGGACTACAACACCTGCTCCAGCTATACTGGCTCCATTACCACGAGTTTCTCCATCACAACATAACATAATCTCTCCCCTTTCCGGAGGCACCCAGAAAACTTCCACCGGAACTATATGATTGACTTGTCTATGATGTACCTTAAAAAAATTCAGAATCTGCAACTCCTCAACAAAATTGAACATGAAACTCTTTAATCTCGAAGAATAATCATGAATAAGAGTGAAAATGCGCTTCCTAAAGAAACTCCAGCTGATCATCTTCTTTTCAAAAACAATTTTGTTTCTAATATTCCAAAGTTCAGACCGAGTAACAAGCACAGAAATCAACTGCAAGTCTTTAACAATTGGACTTTTTCCTTCGGCAGACTTGTAAGCAATTATGAAATCTTGGTGAGTCCGTAAACCAAAAATTTCAGCTATCCACGTCCTGGCACTCTGAGCAAAAGTACACGACCAAAGGATATGGTCTAAGGACTCCTCCGCAGACCTGCACAAACAAGATCTGTTAGAAAGAGAGATCTTGAAACCGCTTTGGACTTTGTCGAGAGTCGCACATGCTCCCCTCATTATTTTCCATTTTTGTTCCGCAAGCATTGGGTGAACTTCCTTGCGCTAGAGTAAAGCAACTCCAGGAAGAACAGGATATTTTTGACGAATAATCTCCCTAGCAGAACTTACAGAGAAAACCCCCTTCAAATCCGGCATCCAAAAAAAAAAAAAAATTTGGTCCATGACGCAACCTGGGAAGAGTAGCGAGATTAACTCTATCTCGTAACAAATTGTCACCGTGAGTATTATTGATAAACCAATCCCCATCCACAATTATTTCGCTCACTTTTACTGACCTATCCAAGTTCTGATCTCCTAAAATATCAGCGATAGAAACGGTACCAACCAGATATCAAAATAAAGAGACGTGGATCTCCCATCACTAATCAAAGATTTAGTATTTTGAGCAACCATTCTATCAACCCAACGAACACCAGGCAGAATAGTAGATTTTATCCCATAATCCTTCACTCTACCGTCCCTACAAGTGTATTTAGCTTCTAAGAACCGAGCCCATTTCTTATGTGATCTTTTGATATTCCACCAGAGTTTAGCAACCAAAGCCTTATTCATGACACTCAATCTGGTAAGACCAAGTCCCCCTTCAGAAAGAGGAGAACAAACTTTATCAAAACCAACAACAAAATCCCTGGATTTTCCGGAATCCCCATACCAAATAAAATTCCGAATCACCCTTTCGCATTGTTGAATGAACTTTAGAGGCCATTTATAAACCGCCATATTATGAATGGAATAAATAGCAATGACAGTTTTAACAAGCACCACTCTATCCTGGAATGAAATCATTTTACCTTTCCAGACAGCTAATTGATTTTTTATTCTATCAATGACAGTACATATATGTCTATATCTCACCGCCCCTGCCATGATTTTCACTCCCAAATAACGATCAGGAAAAGAAGCAAGACTCATACCAAGAAAATCAACAATAGTTCTCCGTCTACTCAAATACCCCCCATCATAATAAATTTTACTTTTTTTCCTGCAAACAGTTTCCCCAGAAACATGATGATACTGCTCTAGCAAAAAAAACAGATTTCTCACACTTTTCATATTTCCTTTACAAAAAAAATCATAATATCATCAGCAAAGAATAAATGAGTAGGGGAAATACCATTTCTCGTAACCATTGGTGACATTTTCTTCTCCTTAAAAAGCTTAGAAATGTTCCTGCTAAGGACATCTTCAATCAAAACAAAAATCAAGGAAGAAAGGGTATCACCTTGACGTAAACCTCTATTAATTTTGAAGAACCCTTCCGGATGGAAATTTAAAAGAACAGAAATACGAGCAGATTGTAAGATAGAATGGATCCATGTACACCAATCCTCAGAGAAACCATACCTGCGGAGCACCTCTAAAACAAAAAGACCAACTAACAGTATCAAAAGCCTAAGAAATATCCAATTTCATTCCCAAATCGCCATCCTTTCTTTTAATATGAAGCTCATTAACCATCTCAGAGGCCAAGCTAATATTTTCGTGAATATTTCTCTCTTTCATGAAAGCCACTTGTTCCTCAGAGACAAGTTTTTCCAAAACACTTCCCAGTCTGGTAGTTAAAATTTTAGTAAAGATCTTGAAAAAGAAATTACTAAGGCCAATAGGTCTAAAATTCCGAAGAGAATTAGCTCCTCTAACCTTTGCCAGGAGAATAATAAGACTCGAATTAGCCCCACTAGGAGTAAATTTATGTTGCCAGCAAAAAAGGATTGCTACAAATAAATCATGTTAGATAATCTCCCAACAATGCCTATAGAAACAACCTGAGAAACCATCAGGACCCGGAGCACTGTGAGCCCCTAAATCAAAAACAGCCTTTTAAATCTCCTCCACCGTAGGCAAACTGTCCATATGTTGTTGTTCCTCCAAAGTAATAGACAAATGATCGTAATCAAAAATCTGATCTTCAACTGGCATTTCCACACCATTAAACTTGTTCTCATAATAAGAAACAACATGTTGGCACAATTGATCCCCATCTGTGATAGTATTACCAGCATCATCCACAAGCTCGAAAATAGTGTTATTACCTCTACGAATGCGAATGCTATTATGCAGAAAACTAGAGTTACTAGCTCCCTCCAAAATCCATTTGTTCCTTGCTTTTTGGTGAAGCATAATATTTTGTTGCTTGGTCAAATAATCATTTTTTTCTTTTTCTCTCTCCTAATTTTGCTCTGGCGATTTTAGGGTTTTGCACTTTTTTTCAAAAAAATTTTCACGCGCTTCATCTTGGATCATCACTTTGGTGATTCAAGATGGGTGATAGTTCTCAAAATACTCAGTTGAGAACTCTCACTTATGCTGATCAAGTTAAGGGAAAACAACAGTTGCCAACAACCTCAATAGACCTAAGTTCGCTACCTATTCCAACTGTGAAAGAAGGGAAACCTGCTGTGGTGCTTCCTGAATCGTTCTATTTGGAAGGATGTGATATTTGGAAATTTAGCCATATTGGGCGTTTAGATTTAAAAGGAGTTAACTTTCAATATGTGAAGAACAACCTTGAGGAACAATGGCAGTTAGGTCAGGGACGTGTCCAATTTGTTCCAATGAACAGGGGTTTCTTTACAATCAAGTTGCAATCACAATTATTTTTTTTTTGCTAGGTAAAAAAAAAACGTCGTTGCTGGGGAGGGAAAATCGAACCCGGGTCACCGGGGTGACAGGCCGGAATACTTACCACCGTACTACAACGAGTTGGTTCAAGTTGCAATCACAAGCTGATAAAGACAAGTTGTTGAATGGTGAAGCATGGTTTTTCGATCATCAAAAGCTAAACCTAATTGAATGGTTTCCAGGTTTTGACGCTGACAAACAAAGGACCTCACATGCTTCCATGTGGGTCAAGTTTCCAGGCTTTCCGCTAGATTTATGGATTGAAAAAACGCTACTTGCCATGGCAAAATCATTGGGTACTCCAATAGTGGTAGATAAGCGTACTCTTGAACATGAATATGGACACTTTGCTTCAGTCTTCATTGACATATACTTTGCTGAAACGGTTACAGATTCTATTCATGTTACTGTAGGGGGTTTGGACTTCTGGCAGCCGGTGGAGATTCAAAAGAAGCCAAAATTTTGCACAAAGTGTAAGATTATTGGGCATAATGATCAGGAATGCAAGAAACAAACATCAAACTCTTATGTTCAGGCACCTACGCGACAAAAAAGTAATGCTAATCAGTCTCATACTTCTGGAGATAGGGCTAACAACAATGCCAATCAAGTTAACAATGTTTCTGGTGAGTGGCAAGTTGCTAAACGTAGGAAGGGTAAGAATGCGCCTAAAATCCAGTTTCCCCTGAAGTTGTAGTTACTAAGGTGGTGGAGGCTAATAATTTGGAGTATACTGCTCAGATAGTGAAAGCTAAGCAGTTGGAGGTTGAATATACCAAGTCCAAAGCTGCTTTTGAATCTGCCTTTGTTGAATTGGCGAGAAATAAACAAGTGCAGGATTCAAACTCAGTTTTAGTGCATAGTGGCAAAGTGGGTGAAACTAGGCCAACGAGTGCTAAGTCAGGTGTGGTTGGAAATATGATTCGTAACCCTGATAGGACTCTTGTTATCCCTGCGAATCCTCTTTGTGATCAATTGTTAGCTGGAGAATTTGTTTTGCAAAATAAATTTAACGCTCTCAACTCAATCCCAGTTGCGGAAAGCTCTTGTGATGCGCAGTTTAGATTACTGCTTTAACTCGAGTTGCAGCTAGGGTTCCTCGACAGGATTCAGTTTTCGAAATTTCTTCAGCTACGGATTTGGATACAAACAATTTAAGTAACCTTGTTATAAAAGGAAATTCACCAGGTTTGAATACTGGTGTTTCTCCACAGCTAGTTAACTCCTCCAATCCCAGTTTATAATGCGTGTTATTTTTTGGAACATCAATGGATTTTCTCGTGATGATCCACGAGATAAATTGAAAGAGTTACTTAGAGATTTTAAACCTGACGTATTCTGTCTTGCTGAGCCTAAGGTACATTGCACTCTTAATTTTTTGCAGGTCTTACATGTTGAGGGTTATAAAAAAGAAGTTATACATAATTTTGTTGGTTCGTCTAAAGGGAATTTATGGATTTGCTGGTACGTTGATATGACTACTCCGGTGGTTATTAATTCTAGTAGACAGGCTATTTCTATTGAAACGGAAGGTGTTCTTATATATTTTGTTCATGCTAGTTGTTTTCAAGTTACACGAAGAAGCTTATGGCAGCAGCTTTCTTCAGTTGATAATAATACTCCCCGGTTGGTCATGGGTGATTTTAATTGTGTGCTTCATAATGATGAAAAGAAAGGGGGTTGTGAACCACGTACTTCAGTTATTAATGAATCCAGTGATTGGCTAGATGACAATAACCTTTTTGAAGCTGATTCTTTGGGTTCTAATACACTTGGGCCAATGGTCAATCAGGTGTTCATATAATTCTTTGCAAGTTGGATTGGGTTGTCATTAATGAAGCACGGATTACAAAGTTTGAGAATTGGCGGTGTAAAGCTCTTCCTCGTGAAGTTTCTGATCATTCTACTCTTATAGGCTATTCTTTTGTAAATTCAAGACCTAAAAGAGATCCTTTTAGAGTTCAAAAATTGTGGTTCACTCATCCTGATTTCATGCGTATGATTATGGAGAGTTGGAATGTTCATGTTTCTGGTTCCCCTGCTTATATCTACCCCTTCAAGCTTAAGAGATTAAACGCTGACATGAAGGAGTGGAATTTACGTGTTTTTGGTAATATTAATGCTAGACTCAAACATGCTAAATTAACAATGGAAGTTGCTCTTCGTATTTCTGATGAGGATCCGGAAGACGTAACTAAGCTGAATTTTTCTAAGGAGGCTTCGGTTACACTTCAGGAAATCCGTATGCGTCAATCCATTATGTTGAAGCAAAAATCTCGTAATAAGTGACTTACTGACGGTGCGAGTAATACTTATTTCTTTCATGCCAATATTCCAACTCGCATGAGCAGCAAGATGATTTCGGAATCGGTAGATGATGATGGGAATATTCTCTCTAATTGTGACCAGATTAGAGATTACACTGTGTCTTATTTTGAGTCTAAATTTAATGGGGAAGAGCTTCCAATTGATGAGCATGAAATTATCTCTACGGAGGGAAGTCAAAGAATGGATGTGATTCCTACTTATGATGAAATAAAGGCTGTTGTTTATGACCTTGATGCTGATAGTTCTCCAGGACCTGATGGTTTCTCTAGATGTTTTTATAGAGATTGTTGGGACGTGATTCAACAAGACTTATACAATGCTATTATTTATTGTTGGAAACAACAAAGGATTCCTAATGGGGTAAATTCTAGTCTTCTGATTTTATTGGCCAAGGTAAGGGGTGCTAATACTCTTCGTAACTTTCGGCCTATTGGTCTTAGTAATTTTTTCTTTAAAATTTTTACTAAGATCCTAGCTACAAGACTTGGAAGTGTCCTTGATAAGCTTATTTCAGAGGAGCAAGTTGCTTTTATGAAGGTTAGAAATATTCATGAGAACATCAGTGTGGCGTCGGAGATGGTGAATGATCTGAAAACTAAGCGGAAAGATGTCAATGTGGGTCTAAAGCTAGACATTACTCAAGCTTTTGACACGGTTAGTTGGTCTTTTATCTCAGAGGTGTTTCGAAGGTATGGTTTTCCTAAAAGCTGGTGTTCTTGGATTTATTCGATTCTCAGGTCAGCCCGTATTTCTATCCTCCTCAATGGTAGTCCAGAAGGTTTTTTCAAGATTAATAGAGGCCCGCGTCAAGGTGATCCTTTGTCTCCTCTTATCTTCGTGCTGATTGAAGATGTTCTTAGTAGAAACTTCACCAAGCTCTTTCTTGAGAAGAAAATGACGCCAATGCTTTCGAAAAAAGGTATTTCTCCTACTCATCTTTTTTTCGCTGATGACATAATGATATTTTGCAAAGGTAACTTGAAGCGTTTGCATAATCTTCTTATGTTGCTTGGTAAATATCAATCGGCCTCGGGTCAAACAGTATGTCGTCAAAAAAAACAAGGTTTTTTATGGAGGTGGAACCTTGAGTCGTTGTAGAACTATCACGGATTTACTTGGTATGGAAGTCTCTACTTTCCCGGACAGATATTTAGGTGTTCAAATTATGCCTGGAGCTGTTAAATATCGTCATATAAGTAATGTTATTGATAAAATCAAGAAGCAACTTTCAGTTTGGAAAGGAAAAATGCTTTCTTTTCAAGACCGTGTGGTTCTTATTAACTCTGTGATTGCTAGCTATGCCATTCACAATATGGCTTTTTACAAATGGCCAAGGAAGTTCATTATGCAATGTGAGCGGGTTATACGCAATTTTCTTTGGTCTGGGGATTCAGAAGTTGCGAGGAAGTTTGTGGTTGGTTTTGACAAAGTTTGCAGCCCTGTGAAGGAAGGTGGTTTGAGTATTACAAGTATGGCAGTTACAAATGGGGCTCTTCCAATGAAATTTTGGTGTAGTATTTGTTATTCTAATAAGAAGTGGGCGCGTTTCTTATGGGCGAAATATACTACACAGACTGGTAGAATCAAGCAATATGGTGTGAACTCTTCTATCTTTCCTGGTGTTAGATTGGTTCATAATATTTTGGATAGAAATACGAAAGTGCTTCTTGGTGATGGGCGAGCCACTTTTCTTTATTATGATGTTTGGAATGGTAATGAATGTATTGCTGATATTCTTGGTGATAATGAGCTGGATAGTATTGTCATGGTAAGTACTTTTCTTTCTAATAATGAATGGCAGCTGCAAGGCAATCATATTAAGAATTTGCTTCGTGCGGGAATGGATTTGAATAACTTACCAACGCCACAAGGAGGAGATGATCATAGAGTCTGGATGCCGGAGATGAGAGGTAACTTTACTGTCAGTTCAGCAAAACAGCTAATAAGGAAGAAGTATAATGTCTTGGACGTGTATGGGCTGTTGTGGAGCAAGGTTATACATCCAAACTTAGCTGCACAAAATTGGAAGTTGGTGCGAGAAGCTTGTGCTACGCAAGACAAAATCAGGATCAGATGCAAGGTCAATCTTGCTAATAAGTGTTACCTTTGCAAGTCCGATGAAGAGTCCTTGGAGCATATTTTATGGAGTTGTTCCTTTGCAACTGGCAATGGATCTCAGGTATTTTTTCCTTGCAGGCTAACTATAATTTGATTGATTTTTATAAATCCTCTAAAGGAGCCGTATTATAAAGGATATTTGGCTTTTGGCACTTATGGTGATTCGAGCTGAACTGTGGCATGCTAGAAATCTGGCGTATTTTCAAAACAAGACAATTAATGTAAGATTTTTCAAGTAGCGGGTGTTCCATTTAATTCATGAATATTCAGTCCGTACAAAAGAGTTTTATGCACAACTCCACTGCGGACTTGTATGTTCTGAATTTTTTCCGTGTAAGGCATCGACAAGTGAAGTTTTTTCAACCGGTTGAGTACTTTTGGACCCCTCCAAAAAGGGACGAGTTATTATTATGTTGTGACGGTACGGCCAAGGGTAACCCAGGAATCGCATGGGCTGGAGTTGTGGCTCGAGATACAAATTGTAATTTTATTGGCGCAATGAGTATTGGACTTGGTAGAACAAACAATTTCCTGATGAACTTTATGGTATCACTGTGGGACTAGAATGGGCGCTCAAATGGGTTGTTAGGAAGATTCTGGTGCTTTCAGATTCTATGGGGGCTGTAATGGCCTTTACTAATTCTAATATGCCATGGTTTGCAAGGAAGCGGTGGAGGAAAATCCAAGAAAGCTATGATTCTATTCGTTTTGTTCATACTTATCGGGAAGCTAATTTTGCAACTGATGCAATGGCCAAAAGAGGTTACTTGCTAAGGAATGGTGAAGGCCTGAATTATGATGAGAGACCTTATTTTCTAAATTCATTAGAATACCCTAATGTCGCTTACTTCAGATTTAAGTAGTTAGTAAGTTTTTGGGGTCTACGGACCTCTTTTCTTGTAAAATATTTGTAAATATTTTGCTATTCATCAATACAATTTTGGACTTACCAAAAAAAATAATCCCAAAAGCTCCTTCATTGCATTGAATTTGGTAACGTCCAAAGGGTCCTCATCAGAAGACCGGATAGCAGACTCCAAACGCAACTGAGATTGCTTTAGACGAATGTTCACATTTCCAAAAACATTGAGATTCCAATCTTTCAACGCCTGTTTAAGCATCTTCAACTTGAAAGGAAAAATGAAAGTCGGATTACCCACTACTGGCGCATTCCAACTGTCATTTACAAGTATTAAAAAATCATGGTGAGTGAACCACATTTTTTGAATCCTAAATGGAGCACGTTTAGGACGCCAATTAATAAAAGGATAACCTATAAGAGGAGAGTGATCAGAAACTTCCCTTGGAAGAGCTTTACACCGCCAATTCTCATACTTATCAAACCAAACCTCATTGATAATAGCTCGATCAAGCTTACTGATAATTCTACGAGTTCCAGACTAACCGTTTGCCCAAGTAAAATTACTTCCCAAGGAATCAGCCTCAAATAAATTATTATCGTCCATCCAATCACCAAACTCACTAAATACCGAAAGGCGTGGTTCCACTCCACCTTTTTTCTCTTCATTGCGCAGAACGCAATTAAAATCACCCATCACGAGCCACAAAATACTTATATCAGGTTCATCAAGTTGTTGCCACAATCTACATCTGTGACCTGAATAGAACTAGCATGTACAAAAAAGATAAGCACCCCTTCTATAGTAATAGTAATTGCCTGGCGACTCATATTAACAACAACAGGTTTAGCAAAATCAGAAGACCAAAAAATACAAATATTTCCAAGAGAAGAATTCGTGGAATTATGGATTACATCACTAGCAAAACCCGGGATATTTAGTCTTGATATGAACCTAGAAGAGCAAAGCACCTTAGGTTCAGCAATACAGAAAATCACAGGCTTAAATTCTCTAACCAACTCTTTAATTTTATCTTGCGCAATGTCCCTTGCCACACCATTCATAAAAATGTTGAATTTTTTATACGTTAACTCAAAAAAGTCTACACACTTCGTTATAAGTCGGAAATTGATTTCTGAAACTAAATTTTAAACTAGATAAACTCATCTTTAACAGAACAAGTTTGAAAAATGTATTGTAATCACAAATAATATGTTCTAAGGAATTACGTCTAGTACAAATTGCATTTCTATGTACGTTGATTCAAGAAAATATGAAGGAAGTCAAATTTCACAATAGAAGAAGGATGAAAGACCAGGCAGAACTAATCCAAATCCTAACAAATTTCATCTATCTTGAATCAAATAGAAAGATAAAGCCAATACAAAAATAAAGAGTTCATAAAAATGTTGAATTTTTTATACGTTAACTCAAAAAAGTCTACACACTTCGTTATAAGTCGGAAGTTGATTTCTGAGACTAAATTGTAAACTAGATAAACTCATCTTTAACAAAAAAAGTTCGAAAAATGTATTGTAATCACAATTAATATGTTATAAGGCAGTACGTCTAGTAAAAATAGTATTTCTATGTACGTTAATTCAAGACTATATGAAAGAAGTCAAATTTTACAATGGAAGAAGGCCGAAAGACCAAGCAGAACTAATCCAAATCCTAACAAATTTCATTTATCTTGAATCAAATAGAAAGACAAATCCAACAAAAAAATAAAGAGTTCATAAAAATGTTGAATTTTATATACGTTAACTCAAAAAAGTCTACACACTTCGTTATAAGTCGGAAGTTGATTACTGAGACTAAATTGTAAACTAGATAAACTCATCTTTAATAGAAAAAGTTTGAAAAATGTATTTTAATCACAATTAATACGTTCTAAAGCAATACATCTAGTAAAAATTGCATTTCTATGTACGTTGATTCAAGAAAATATGAAGGAAGTCAAATTTTACAATAGAAGAAGGATGAAAGACCAAGCAGAACTAATCCAAATCCTAAAAAATTTCATCTCTCTTGAATCAAATAGAAAGACAAAGCCAACCCAAAAATAAACAGTTCATAAAAATGTTGAATTTTTATATACGTTAGCTCAAAAAAGTCTACACACTTCGTTATAAGTCGGAAATTGATTTCTGAGACTAAATTGTAAACTAGATAAAATCATCTTTAACAAAAAAAAGTTTGAAAAATGTATTGTAATTACAATTAATATGTTCTAAGTCAATACGTCTAGTAAAAATTGTATTTCTATGTACGTTGATTCAAGAAAATATGAAGGAAGTCAAATTTCACAGTAGAAGAAGGATCAAAGACCATGCAGAACTAATCCAAATCCTAACAAATTTCATGTATCTTGAATGAAATATAAAGACAAAACCAACGCTAAAAGAAAGAGTTCATAAAAATGTTGAATTTTATATACGTTAACTCAAAAAAGTCTACACACTTCGTTATAAGTCTGAAATTGATTTTTGAAACTAAATTGTAATATAGATAAACTCATATTTAACAGAAAAAGTTTGAAAAATGTATTGTAATCACAAATAATATGTTCTAAGGCATTACGTCCAGTAAAAATTGCATTTCTATGTACATTGATTCAAGAAAATATGAAGGAAGTCAAGTTTCACAATAGAAGAAGGATGAAAGACCAGGCAGAACTAATCCAAATTCTTACAAATTTCATCTATTTGAATCAAATTGAAAGAAAAAGCCAAGACAAAAATAAAGAGTTCATAAAAATGTTGAATTTTTTATACGTTAACTCAAAAAAGTCTACACACTTCGTTATAAGTCGGAAGTTGATTTCTGAGACTAAATTTTAAACTAGATAAACTCATCTTTAATAGAAAAAGTTTAAAAAATGTATTGTAATCACAATTAATATGTTCTAAGGCAGTACATCTAGTAAAAATTACATTTCTATGTATGTTGATTCAAGAACATATGAAGGAAGTCAAATTTCACAATAGAAGAAGGACGAAAGACCAAGCAGAACGAATCCAAATCCTAACAAATTTCAACTATCTTGAATCAAATAGAAAGACAAAGCAAACACAAAAAGAAAGAGTTCATCAAAATGTTGAATTTTATTTACATTTTTTATGAACTCTTTCTTTTTATGAACTCTTTATTTTTGTGTTGTCTTTGTCTTTCTATTTGATTCAAGATAGGTGAAATTTATTAGGAATTAGATTAGTTCTGCTTGGTATTTCATCCTTAATATATTGTGAAATTTGATTTCCTTCATATTTTCTTGAATCAACGTACATAGAAATGCAATTTTTACTAGACGTATTGCCTTAGAAAATATTAATTGTGATTACAATACATTTTTCAAACTTTTTATGTTAAAGATGAGTTTATCTAGTTTACAATTTAGTCTCAGAAATCAATTTCCGACTTATAACGAAGTGTGTAGACTTTTTTGAGTTAACGTATATAAAATTCAACATTTTTATGAACTCTTTCTTTTTGTGTTGGCTTTGTCTTTCTATTTGATTCAAGATAGATGAAATTTGTTAGGATTTGGATTAGTTCTGCTTGGTCTTTCATCCTTCTTCTATTGTGAAAATTGACTTCCTTCATATTTTCTTGATTCAACGTACATAGAAATGCAATTTTTACTAGACGTATTGCCTTAGAACGTATTGATTGTAATTACAATATATTTTTTAAACTTTTTCTGTTAAAGATGAGTTTATCTAGTTTACGATTTAGTCTCAGAAATCCATTTCTGACTTATAACGAAGTGTGTAGACTTTTTTGAGTTAACGTATATAAAATTCAACATTTTTATGAATTCTTTCTTTTTGTGTTCGCTTCGTTTTTCTATCTGATTCAGGATAGATGAAATTTGTTAGGATTTCTATTAGTATTGCTTGGTCTTTCATCCTTCTTCTATTGTGAAATTTGACTTCCTTTATATTTTCTTGTATCAACGTACATAGAAATAAAATTTTCTACTAGACGTATTGCCTTAGAACATATTAATTGTAATTACAATACATTTTTCAAACTTTTTCTGTTAAAGATGAGTTTATCTAGTTTACAATTTAGTCTCAGAAATCAATTTCCGACTTATAACGAAGTGTGTAGACTTTTTTGAGTTAACGTATATAAAAATTCAACATTTTTATGAACTCTTTATTTTTGGGTTGGCTTTGTATTTATATTTGTTTCAAGAGAGATGAAATTTGTTAGGATTTGGATTAGTTCTGCTTGGTCTTTTGTCCTTCTTCTATTGTGAAATTTGACTTCCTTCGTATATTCTTGAATCAACGTACATAGAAATGCAATTTTTACTAGATGTATTGCCTTAGAACGTATTAATTGTGATTACAATACATTATTCAAACTTTTTCTATTAAAGATGAGTTTATCTAGTTTACAATTTAGTCTTAGTAATCAACTTCCGACTTATAACGAAGTGTGTAGACTTTTTTGAGTCAACGTATATAAAATTCAACATTTTTATGAACTCTTTATTTTTGTGTTGGCTTTGTCTTTCTATTTGATTCAATATAAGAATGCTTTTTTTCTCTCTCATGCGATTTTTTCTCTCCAAAGGAGATTTTTCTAGGGTTTGAAACTTTTTCACGTTTTTCCTTCATCCTTGATCATCTTTTGGTGATTTTGGATGGGGGAAAACCCTGTTTCTTCCACGAAATCTAATGGGGTTCATAAGGCTACGTTTGCTGATTTAGTCAATGGGAAAAACCCTATATGTTAAAAGATTCTGATTTGTTATCCCTTCCAGAGGCGTATTCATACCTTGAAGAACCAGCGTTAGTTTTACCTTTAGAACTAACAAAAGAAGGGAGGGATATTTTCCAGTTTAGTCTTATTGGAAGACTGAACTTTAAAGGTTTGAAACTTAATGAGGTCCAAAAAAGCTTGGAAGAACAATGGGGTTTTGGTGATGGAAGATGCAAGCTTGTTCCTATGACTAAGGGGTTTTTCATCATCAAGTTGATTTCTGCGGAAGATAAAGAGCGTGTATGGCATGGAGATTCATGGAAGGTTCAGAACCAAACCCTTAGGGTTATGAAATTTTACCCTAATTTTGATCCTGAAAAGAAAACCACGTCTCATGCTACAGTTTGGGTGAGTTTCCCTGGCTTATACATTGAATTATGGACAAAAACAATTCTTCTATTTATTGCAAAAATTCTTGGTAAACCAATTGTTATAGACCAGAAAACGTTGGATCATGATGTTGGTAATTATGCTGCTGTTCTTATTGACATTGATTTTGCAAAAGAGATTCCTAAAAGAATATATCTTACAGCCAATGGTAAGGAGTTCTGGCAATATGTGGAAGTTCAAGATATGGAGAATGTTAAGTTTTGTTCTCATTGCAAATTTATGGGTCATAAATTTGAGAACTGTCAGGCAACTCGTAAGATATTAGGGAATGCAGTTATGGATGGGAAACGAGTTTTGAATGATACAACAGATAGCAATCCAAAAAACAAAAAAAGGTGGAAAGTTAAAAAACCTCAAACTGACGATATTATTTCCCATGAAATTCATGCAGATAACGTCAGTAAAGAAGATACTGCAGCAAATACAAAAACTGCAGTAGACAATGTTCAAAGAAATATGGTGAGTAATGGTAATGATAATGAGGTTATTGATCAGTCTGGGAAGGAGATCATTGATCTAGTTCATGAGAATGCTGAAGCTAAGAAGTTGGAGGAGCAACTAGATAAAGCCTTTATTGATTATCGTGAGGCACAACTCAATTTGATCCGGTGTAAGAATGCTATTGCATCAAAAGCAGACGTTGTTGTATGTAAAGTTACAAGTTCTGGGACGTCAAAAGACTCCAGTTTGGATTCATTGTCTGGGACTAAGAATGATACAGCTCCAGTGCCAAACCAAAACTCTGAACACAATTCCGTGTCTAAGCAAAATTTGGAAGGCACGTCAGTTGTGGTTTTGGAAGGAATATCCGTAAATCCTAATAAGGCAGGAAACGAGTTTATTTCTAAATCTGGAAATTCCGTGTCAGTGAAAAAGTCTGAAAATATGTCCGTGTCTAAGCAAGCTAAGGCCAAGCTAGTGGATAGACAGTCCGAGTACAATAAGGATTTGGAGTTTGCTGATCGTACAGATGTCCGTATCCAAGCAAACAACAACAACTCATATTCAGGCCGTGGCTGATTTGGATACTTCTTCAAAGCCTGAATCTATGACCAAGAGTAAGTCCAAGCAAACTGATCTTCAGGCCGTGACTATACCAGGGTCTATCTCAGTTTTGAATTCTACTACTGCTTCTAATTCTAAACCAGGATCATCTAAAGAGGATTGGAAAACAGTAAAGAGTAAGAGCTCTCCAAACAAAAGTACTCCTTTTAAATTTAAATCTTTTGAAACTACTTCTGTGGATGAGATTTTTCAAACAGAATTAGTAGTAAATAACAAGTATGGTGCCCTAGAATTTGAGTTAGGCCTTGCTAATGATTCTAGTGAGGTTTTGGTGGAGGAGAAACAAGATGATTCTAGTGACTCGAACAATAGTATGGGTTCGAAAGATTGGGGTGAAGTTGATGCAGATATTCTATCCAGGAAGCAAGCTAGAAAAGTGGCCAAGCAAGCTACCAAGATCATGGCTATAAATTCAAAGTATAATGAGGACAGTCCAAGCCGTGAGCATAACAAGGATATTCAAGCAGGGTTGGAGGAAAATGTTTTTGATATGGGTAATATTTTGTCTATGGAGGAATTAGAGGAAGCAAGTACTATTCAGACTGATGAAGTGCGTGCTAAATTCATTAGAGATCCAGCCTTTAGACAAGATTATTTCAAGGAAAAAAAGGAGCAAATGGATAGAATGTCAACTAAGAAGAAAGCTCAATCTCCTATTAAGCTTGTTCCAGGTGGTAATTATGCTTTAGAGGAAAATGAAGAGGATTATGGTTATGATGATTATGAAGATGAATACAAGGAGCCCTATGATTTAACTCAAATAATTGATGATCTCATTCCCAAGAAGAAGAATTTTAGAGTTGGAAGACGAAAACGATTTTAATTTCCTAGTTCTCTTCTTTATGCTAATTTTTTAATGTTTAGGAGCTTATTTTATGAGTTTTTAGAGTTTTTTTTCTCCCCTTTAGTTTATGGGGGTGGGGAGGTCTAGAACCTCCCATTTTGTAATTCTTGTAATTACGTTTTTTTGCTTTAATAAACCATTTTGACCTAGCAAAAAAAAAAATTGTCTTTCTATTTGATTCAAGATAAATGAAATTTTTTAGGATTTGGATTACTTCTGCTTGGTCTTTCGTCCTTCTTCTATTTTGAAATTTGACTTCTTTCGTATATTCTTGAATCAACGTACATAGAAATGCAATTTTCACTAGACGTACTGCCTTATAACATATTAATTGTGATTACAATACATTTTTCAAACTTTTTCTGTTAAATATGAGTTTATCTAGTTTACAATTTAGTCTCAGAAATCAACTTCCGACTTATAACAGAGTGTGTAGACTTTTTTGAGTCAACGTATAAAAAATTCAAAAATTTTATGAACTCTTTATTTTTGTGTTGGCTTTGTCTTTCTATTTTATTCAAGATAGATGAAATTTGTTAGGATTTGGATTAGTTCTGCCTGGTCTTTCATCCTTCTTCTATTGTGAAGTTTGACTTCCTTGATATTTTCTTGAATCAACGTACATAGAAATGCAATTTGTACTAGACGTAATTCCTTAGAACATATTATTTGTGATTACAATACATTTTTCAAACTTGTTCTATTAAAGATGGGTTTATCTAGTTTACAATTTAGTTTCAGAAATCAATTTCCGACTTATAACGAAGTGTGTAGACTTTTTTGAGTTAACGTATAAAAAACTCAACATTTTTATGAATGGTGTGGCAAGGGATATTTACGCAAGATAAACTTAAAGAGTTGGTTAGAGAATTTAAGCCTATGATTTTTTGTATTGCTGAACCTAAGGTGGTTTGCTCTTCTAGGTTCATATCAAGACTAAATATCCCGGGTTTTGCTAGTGATGTAATCCATAATTCCACGAATTCTTCTCTTGGAAATATTTGTATTTTTTGGTCTTCTGATTTTGCTAAACCTGTTGTTGTTAATATGAGTCGCCAAGAAATTACTATTACTACAGAAGGGGTGCTTATCTCTTTTGTACATGCTAGTTCTATTCAGGTCACAGACGTAGATTGTGGCAACAACTTGATGAACATGATGTAAGTATTCCGTGGCTCGTGATGGGTGATTTTAATTGCGTTCTGCGCAATGTAGAGAAAAAAGGTGGAGTAGAACCACGCCTTTCGGTATTTAGTGAGTTCGGTGATTGGATGGACGATAATAATTTATTTGAGGCTGATTCCTTGGGAAGTAATTTTACTTGGGCAAATGGTTAGTCTGGAACTCGTAGAATTATCAGTAAGTTTGATCGAGCTATTATAAATGAGGTTTGGTTTGATAAGTATGAGAATTGGCGATGTAAATCTCTTCCAAGGGAAGTTCACTCTCCTCTTATAGGTTATCCTTTTATTAATTTGCGTCCTAAACGTGCTCCATTTAGGATTCAAAAAATGTGGTTCACTCACCTTGATTTTTTAAGACTTGTAAATGACAGTTGGAATGCGCCAGTAGTGGGTAATCCGGTTTTCATTTTTCCTTTCAAGTTGAAGAGGCTTAAACAGGCGTTGAAAGATTGGAATCTCAATGTTTTTGGAAATGTGAACATTCATCTAAAACAATCTCAGTTTCGTTTGGAGTCTACTATCCGGTCTTCTGATGAGGACCCTTTGGACGTTACCAAATTCAATGCAGTGAATGAGCTTTTGGGATTTTTTTTTTGGTAAGTCCAAAATTGTATTGATGAATAACAAAATATTTACAAATAGTTTACAAGAAAAGAGGTCCGTAGACCCCAAAAACTTACAAACTACTTAAATCTGAAGTAAGAGACATTAGGGTATTCTAATGAATTTAGAAAATAAGGTCTCTCATCATAATTCAGGCCTTCACCATTCCTTAGAAAGTAACCTCTTTTGTCCATTGCATCAGTTGCAAAATTAGCTTCCCGATAAGTATGAACAAAACGAATAGAATCATAGATTTCTTGAACTTGCTGAACTTGTTATGGGGAAAAACAAAAAAAACCATGTTTCTACTGCTATCGACATTACTACTCTACCAAACCCTACTATCAAAGATGGAAAACTAGCTGTGGTTATTCCGCAAGATTATTATGAAGAGGGCTGTCAAATATGGTGCTTCAGTCTCATTGGGAGGCTGGATCTCAAGGGTATCAAACTCAATGATGTTAAGATTAACTTGGAACAACAATGGAAGCTTGGAGAGGCTAAGGTGCAGTTCATCCCCATGAACCGGGGATTCTTCATCATCAAGTTGTTAACACAGGAAGACAAAGAAAAAGTTTATCATGAGGGTAACAAGGATCCATGGATTGTGAACGATCAACCTTTACGTCTTATCGAATGGTATCCAGGGTTCGATGCTGATAAACAATGTACCTCTCACTCTACCGTCTGGGTCAAGTTTCCAGATCTTCCGGTTGAAATGTGGATGGAGAAGACGCTGTTAGCTTTGGGAAAATCTCTTGGAACTCCTATTGTGGTTGATAAGCGAAACCTAAACCATGAGTATGGGCATTACACCTCAGTCCTGATCGATATTGATTTTGCAAAGCTTAATAAAGATTATGTGTAGGTTGAAGCTGGTGGGCGCAATTTTTTGCAACCATTTGAAATCTTGAAAAGGCCGAAATACTGTTCCAAGTGCAAAATAGTTGGTCACCTAGACTCAGAGTGCAGAAAGAAACATGTTACTGCAGTTAATACGCCACCCGCTACTTCCAGTACGTCGCAGCAATCTAATGCTCTAGTTATCCACCAGGGTGACACTAATACAACATGGCAAGTTGCAGGTCAAAAGAAGAATGGTAAAAAAATCGAAAGGGAACAGTTGATAACAACGTACAGCCTGCTACTGTGAGCATTGAAGACACTGTTGAGTTGGAACAACAGTTACAAGATGAACTCGTGAATTCTGAAGCTGTTTTCCGCAGGGCTACACCTGAGTTTGAGAGAGCCAAACAAGCTAAGCTTGCGCATTCAGTTTTAGTTAACAGGGAAAAGTCGTTGATTACTGTTGCCTTGAATACTAAGCCAGTTGGGAATGTGAATTGGCAAGAACTAGACTTCCTAATCCTGGTAGGATTCCTGTTTTATCTTTGTCTACATCGGTGTGTGATGCTCTTGAAGAAAGTTCGGAATATATCTCTCATAAAAAATTCAATATTCTGGGATCAGTTGGTGAGACTTTGAATAACCCTCTTTTAGAGATTAATAAGGTTGATGAAGTAGCTAAACGTGCTAAGCAGCATCAGTTGATAGCTCTTCAAGCAAAAATTGATGCTTTGAGAGATAATGATTCCATGTCGGACTCGGAAGAATCTGAATTGGGAGTTCGTGCTCGAAAGGGTTCTTCACCAAGACTAAAATCCTCCTCAAATACTTCTCGTCAAGTAAAGCTATCTAAAACTCAAACCCCCAAAGTTTAATTATGCGGGTTCTCTTTTGGAACATAAATGGAGTTGCTCGTGATGCAGCTCAATGTAAACTTAGAGAGTTAATTAGGGAGTTCAAGCCGGATATTTTTTGTCTTGCGGAACCAAAAGTTCATTGCTCGGTTGGTTTTGGTAATAGACTTCAGTTGGAAGGTTTTTATCCACATGTTATTCATAATGCGACTGCTTCTAGTATTGTTAATATGTGGATTTGCTACTTAAATGGTATTATTCCCTCGGTTATTAATAGGAGCAAACAGGCCATAACAGTTGAGGTTGATGGAGTTCATATCTCGTTTGTTCATGTTAGTTATGTTCAGGTTACTAGGCGAAGGCTTTGGCAACATCTTAATAGCCATGATACGTCGATCTCGTGGCTTGTCATGGGAGATTTCAATTGTATCCTTCGACTTGATGAGAAAAAGGGTGGTCTTGAGCCTAGGACGTCAATAATTAATGAATTTTCTGATTGGATGAATGATAATAATCTTTTCGAAGAAGATTTCTTGAGTACTAAATTTAGTTGGACTAATGGTCAGTCGGGTTCTCACAGAATCATTAGTAAGTTGGATCGTGCTGTTATCAATGCTGCTTGGTTAGCGAAATTTGATAATTGGCGCTGTAAAGCTCTTCCTAGAGAAGTTTCCGACCATTCTACTCTTTTGGGGTTTCCTTTTGCTGTTCCGAGACCTACAAGAGCTCCTTTTCGCATTCAAAAAATGTGTTTTTTACACACTGATTTCTTCGTATGGTGAGTGATAGTTGGAATATGCCAGTTCATGGTTCTCTTGATTTCATATTTACTTATAAACTCAAGAGGCTAAAGGGGGTGATTAAGGAATGGAATCTTACGGTTTTTGGTAATATTCATTCTAGGTTGAAGCAAGACCATCTGAGGTTTGAATCTGCGGCTTTTTGCTCGGATGAAGATCCTAATGACGTTTCCAAATTTAATCTTATGAAGGATGCTATGGCTAGGCTTAGTGAGACTCGGCTTCAACATAACTCTATGCTTAAGCAAGGCAAGGAATCAGTGGCTTGTGGAGGGTTCAAGCAACACTACTTTCTTCCATAATAGTATTCGCATTCGTCGGAGTGCTAATACTATTTCAGAATTAACAGATAGTGATGGCCATACTATTTCATACAATGATTAGTTGCGTGACCATGTGGTGCAGTTCTATGAGGACAAATTTAATGGCCATGAGTCTTATTTGGATGCTAGTTTATTTGATTATGAGCATGTTGGTATCTCAGAGGAAGAAAGTCTTGCTATGGACATAATTTCTACTCCTGACGAAATTAAACAAGCAGTTTTTGATCTTGGAGCTGATAGTGCTCCAGGGCCGGATGGTTTTTCTATCGTCATTTCTGGGATATTATTAATGAATATTTGATTAAGGCAATTATTTTTTGTTGGAATACTGGTCAGATTCCAAATGGGGTGAATTCAAGTCTTATCATCTTGCTTCCAAAGGTAAGAGGTGCAAATACTCTTCGTAATTTTCGACCTATTGGTATTAGTAATTTTTTCTTTATAATTTTACTAATATCCTTGCTACTAGAGTTGGTAGTGTTTTGGATAAGCTTGTTTCTGAGGAACAGGTAGCCTTTATGAAGGGTCGGAATATCCATGAAAAACATCAGTTTGGCTTCTGAAATGGTAAATGAACTCCACATCAAGCGCAAGGATGGCAACATTGGTCTTAAGCTTAATATTTCCCAGGCATTTGACACGGTGAGTTGGTCTTTTGTGTTGGAAGTTTTTCGGAGATATGGTTTCTATGAACATTGGTGCTCTTGGATTCTTAATATTTTAAATTCTGCTAGAATCTCTATTCTTTTGAATGGCAGTCCGGAGGGTTATTTCAAAATTAATATAGGTTTGCGTCAATGAGATCCTCTTTCTCCTTTGATTTTTGTCTTGATTGAAGATGTTCTTAGCAGAAATATTACAAAGCTTTTTCATGAGAAAAAGATGTCTCATATGGTAACTAGAGGTGGTATTTCTCCTACTCATCTCTTTTTTGCTGATGACATTATGATTTTCTGTAAAGGAAACCTTAAGAGCCTCAACAATATGGTGGATTTGTTGGGTAAGTATCAAAGAGCTTCTGGTCAAACTGTTTGTAGACAGAAGAGCAAGATTTATTATGGGGGAGGTTCTTTAACTAGAATGAATTATCTTGCTAACCATTTGGGGTATGACTGTAGCCACTTTTCCTGATCATTATTTGGGAGTTCAAATTATGTCGGGTAATGTTCGATATCATCACATTTCGGGTGTACTGGAGAAGATCAAATCGCAACTTGCTGGTTGGAAAGGTTTTTTGCTATCCTTCCATGATCGTCTGTTGCTTGTCAAGTATATTCTTGCTAGTTACTCTATTCACAATATGGCTATATATAAATGGCCACGTAAATTCATTTTACAGTGTGAAAGAGAAATTAGGAAATTTATTTGGTCGGGAGATTCTAATGTTAGCCGTGTTGTGGTTGTTGCTTATGATAAAGTTTGTATCAAGGTAGATAAAATTTATTTGGTCGGGAATTTTATTTGAGTTAACGTATATAAAATTTAACATTTTTATGAACTCTTTCTTTTTGTGTTGGCTTTGTCTTTCTATTTGATTCAAGATAGATGAAATTTGTTAGGATTTGGATTAGTTCTGCAAGGTCCTTAATCCTTCTTCTATTGTGAAATTTGACTTCCTTCATATTTTCTTGAATCAACGTACATAAATATGCAATTTTTACTAGTCGTATTGCCTTAGAACATATTAATTGTAATTAAAAAACATTTTTCAAACTTTTTCTGTTAAAGATGAGTTTATCTAGTTTACAATTTAGTCTCAGAAATCAATTTCCGACTTATAACGAAGTGTGTAGACTTTTTTGAGTTAACGTATATAAAATTTAACACTTTTATGAACTCTTTCTTTTTGTGTTGGATTTGTTTTTATATTTGATTCAAGATAGATGAAATTTTTTAGGATTTGGATTAGTTCTGCATGGTCCTTCATCCTTCTTCTATTGTGAAATTTGACTTCCTTCATATTTTTTTGAATCAACGTACATAAATATGCAATTTTTACTGGTCGCATTTCCTTAGAACATATTAATTGTAATTAAAAAACATTTTTCAAATTTTTTTTTTGTTAAAGATGAGTTTATCTAGTTTACAATTTAGTCTCAGAAATCAATTTCCGACTTATAACGAAGTGTGTAGAATTTTTTGAGTTAACGTATATGAAATTCAACATTTTTATGAACTCTTTCTTTTTGTGTTGGCTTTGTCTTTCTATTTGATTCAAGATAGAAGAAAATTTGTTAGGATTTGGATTAGTTCTGGATGGTCTTTCATCCTTCTTCTATGGTGAAATTTGACTTCCTTCATATTTTCTTGAATCAACGTACATAGAAATGAGATTTTTACTAGACTTATTTCCTTAGAACATATTAATTGTAATTACAATACATTTTTAAAACTTTTTATGTTAAAGATGAGTTTATCTAGTTTACAATTTAGTCTCAGAAATCAATTTCGACTTATAACGAAATGTATAGACTTTTTTGAGTTAACGTATATAAAATTCAACATTTTTATGAACTCTTTCTTTTTATGTTGGCTTTGTCTTTCTATCTGATTCAAGATAGATGAAATTTGTTAGGATTTGGATTAGTTATGCATGATCTTTCATCTTTTTTCTATTGTGAAATTTGACTTCCTTGATATTTTCTTGAATCAACGTACATAGAAATGAAATTTTTATTAGAGGTATCACCTTAGAACATATTAATTGTAATTACAATATATTTTTCAAAAATTTTCTGTTAAAGATGAATTTATCTAGTTTACAATTTAGTCTCGGAAATCAGCTTCCGACTTATAACGAAGTGTGTAGACTATTTTGAGTTAACGTATATAAAATTCAACATTTTTATGAACTCTTTCTTTTTATGTTGGCTTTGTCTTTCTATCTGATTCAAGATAGATGAAATTTGTTAGGATTTGGATTAGTTGTGCATGATCTTTCATCTTTTTTCTATTGTGAAATTTGACTTCCTTGATATTTTCTTGAATCAACGTACATAGAAATGAAATTTTTATTAGAGGTATTACCTTAGAACATATTAATTGTAATTACAATATATTTTTCAAAATTTTTCTGTTAAAGATGAATTTATCTTGTTTACAATTTAGTCTCAGAAATCAGCTTCCGACTTATAACGAAGTGTGTAGACTATTTTGAGTTAACGTATATAAAATTCAACATTTTTATGAACTCTTTCTTTTTATGTTGGATTTGTCTTTCTATCTGATTCAAGATAGATGAAATTTTTTAGGATTTGGATTAGTTGTGCATGATCTTTCATCTTTTTTCTATTGTGAAATTTGACTTCCTTGATATTTTCTTGAATCAACGTACATAGAAATGAAATTTTTATTAGAGGTATTACCTTAGAACATATTAATTGTAATTACAATATATTTTTCAAAATTTTTCTGTTAAAGATGAATTTATCTAGTTTTCAATTTAGTCTCAGAAATCAGCTTCCGACTTATAACGAAGTGTGTAGACTATTTTGAGTTACCGTATATAAAATTCAACATTTTTATGAACTCTTTCTTTTTATGTTGGCTTTGTCTTTCTATCTGATTCAAGATAGATGAAATTTGTTAGGATTTGGATTAGTTGTGCATGATCTTTCATCTTTTTCTATTGTGAAATTTGACTTCCTTGATATTTTCTTGAATCAACGTACATAGAAATGAAATTTTTGTTAGAGGTATTACCTTAGAACATATTAATTGTAATTACAATATATTTTTCAAAATTTTTTTGTTAAAGATGAATTTATCTAGTTTACAATTTAGTCTCAGAAATCAGCTTCCGACTTATAACGAAGTGTGTAGACTATTTTGAGTTAACGTATATAAAATTCAACATATTTATGAACTTTTTATTTTTGTATTGGCTTTGTCTTTCTATCTGATTCAAGATAGATGAAATTTGTTAGGATTTGGATTAGTTCTGCTTGGTCTTTCAACCTTCTTCTATTGTGAAATTTGACTTCCTTGATATTTTCTTGAATCAACGTACATAGAAATGAAATTTTATTAGAGGTATTACCTTAGAACATATTAATTGTAATTACAATATATTTTTCAAACTTTTCCTGTTAAAGATCACTTTATCTAGTTTACAATTTAGTCTCAGAAATCAGCTTCCGACTTATAACGAAGTGTGTAGACTATTTTGAGTTAACGAATATAAAATTCAACATATTTATGAACTCTTTATTTTTGTATTGGCTTTGTCTTTCTATCTGATTCAAGATAGATGAAATTTGTTAGGATTTGGATTAGTTCTGCTTGGTCTTTCAACCTTCTTCTATTGTGAAATTTGACTTCCTTGATATTTTCTTGAATCAACGTACATAGAAATGAAATTTTTATTAGAGGTATTACCTTAGAACATATTAATAGTAATTACAATATATTTTTCAAACTTTTTCTGTTAAAGATGAGTTTATCTAGTTTACAATTTAGTCTCAGAAATCAATTTCCGACTTATAACGAAGTGTGTAGAATTTTTTGAGTTAACGTATATTAAATTCAACATTTTTATGAACTCTTTATTTTTGTGTTGGCTTTGTCTTTCTATTTGATTCAAGATAGATGAAATTTGGTAGGATTTGGATTATTTCTACCTGGTCTTTCATCCTTCTTCTATTGTGAAATTTGACTTCCTTCATATTTTCTTGAATCAACGTACATAGAAATGCATATTTTACTAGACGTATTGCCTTAGAACATATTAATTGTAATTAAAAAACATTTTTCAAACTTTTTTTTGTTAAAGATGAGTTTATCTAGTTTACAATTTAGTCTCAGAAATCAATTTCCGACTTATAACGAAGTGTGTAGACTTTTTTGAGTTAACGTATATGAAATTCAACATTTTTATGAACTCTTTCTTTTTGTGTTGGCTTTGTCTTTCTATTTGATTCAAGATAGAAGAAAATTTGTTAGGAATTGGATTAGTTCTGGATGGTATTTCATCCTTCTTCTATGGTGAAATTTGACTTCCTTCATATTTTCTTGAATCAACGTACATAGAAATGAGATTTTTACTAGACGTATTTCCATTGAACATATTAATTGTAATTACAATACATTTTTAAAACTTTTTCTGTTAAAGATGAGTTTATCTAGTTTACAATTTAGTCTCAGAAATCAAATTTCCGACTTATAACGAAATGTATAGACTTTTTTGAGTTAACGTATATATAATTCAACATTTTTATGAACTCTTTCTTTTTGTGTTAGCTTTGTCTTTCTATTTGATTCAAGATAGATGAAATTTGTTAGGATTTGGATTAGTTCTACATGGTCTTTCATCCTTCTTCTATTGTGAAATTTTACTTCGTTCATATTTTCTTGAACCAACGTACATAGAAATGCAATTTTTACCAGACGTTTGCCTTAGAACATATTAATTGTAATTACAATATATTTAAACATTTTTTGTTAAAGATGAGTTTATCTAGTTTACAATTTAGTCTCAGAAATCAATTTCTGACTTATAACGAAACGTGTAGACTTTTTGAGTTAACGTATATTAAATTCAACATTTTTATGAACTCCTTATTTTTGTGTTGGCTTTGTATTTCTATTTGATTCAAGATAGATGAAATTTGTTAGGATTTGAATTATTTCTGCATAATCTTTCAGCCTTCTTCTATTGTGAAATTTGACTTCCTTCATATTTTCTTGAATCAACGTACATAGAAATGCAATTTTTACTAGACGCATTGCCTTAGAACATATTAATTGTAATTACAATACATTTTTCAAAATTTTTCTGTTAAAGATGAGTTTATCTAGTTTACAATTTAGTCTCAGAAATAAATTTCCGACTCATAACGAAATGTATAGACTTTTTAGAGTTAACGTATATAAAATTCAACATTTTTATGAACTCTTTCTTTTTGTGTTGGCTTTGTATTTCTATTTGATTCAAGATAGATGAAATTTGTTAGGATTTGGATTAGTTCTGCATGGCCTTTTATCTTTCTTCTATTTTGAAATTTGACTTCTTTTATATTTTCTTGAATCAACGTACAGAGAAATGAAATTTTTACTAGACGTGTTGCCTTAGAACATATCAATTGTGATTACAATACGTTTTTCAAACTTTTTCTGTTAAAGATGGTTTTATCTAATTTACAATTTAGTCACAGAAATCAATTTCCTACTTATAACGAAGTGTATAGACTTTTTTAAGTTAACGTATATAAAATTTAACTTAGCAAAAAAAAAAGTATATAAAATTTAACATTTTTATGAACTCTTTCTTTTTGTGTTGGCTTTGTATTTCTATTTAATTCAAGATAGATGAAATTTATTAGGATTTGGATTAGTTCTGCATGGTCTTTCATCCTTCTTCTATTGTGAAATTTCACTTCCTTCATATTTTCTTGAATCAACGTACAGAGAAATGCAATTTTTACTAGACGTATTGCCTTAGAACATATTAATTGTGATTACAATACGTTTTTCAAGCTTTTTCTGTTAAAGATGAGTTTATCTAATTTACAATTTAGTCACAGAAATCAATTTCCGACTTATAACGAAGTGTATAGACTTTTTTAAGTTAACGTATATAAAATTTAACATTTTTATGAACTCTTTCTTTTTGTGTTGGCTTTGTCTTTCTATTTGATTCAAGATAGATGAAATTTATTAGGATTTGGATTAGTTCTGCATGGTATTTCATCCTTCTTCTATTGTGAAATTTTTCTGTTAAAGATGAATTTATCTAGTTTACAATTTAGTCTCAGAAATCAGCTTCCGACTTATAACGAAGTGTGTAGACTATTTTGAGTTAACGTATATAAAATTCAACATTTTTATGAACTCTTTATTTTTATGTTGGCTTTGTCTTTCTATCTGATTCAAGATACATGAAATTTGTTAGGATTTGGATTAGTTGTGCATGATCTTTCATCTTTTTTCTATTGTGAAATTTGACTTCCTTGATATTTTCTTGAATCAACGTACATAGAAATGAAATTTTTATTAGAGGTATTACCTTAGAACATATTAATTGTAATTACAATATATTTTTCAAAATTTTTCTGTTAAAGATGAATTTATCTAGTTTACAATTTAGTCTCAGAAATCAGCTTCCGACTTATAACGAAGTGTGTAGACTATTTTGAGTTAACGTATATAGAACTCAACATTTTTATGAACTCTTTCTTTTTATGTTGGCTTTGTCTTTCTATCTGATTCAAGATAGATGAAATTTGTTAGAATTTGGATTAGTTGTGCATAATCTTTCATCTTTTTTCTATTGTGAAATTTGACTTCCTTGATATTTTCTTGAATCAACGTACATAGAAATGAAATTTTTGTTAGAGGTATTACCTTAGAACATATTAATTGTAATTAAAATATATTTTTCAAAAATTTTCTGTTAAAGATGAATTTATCTAGTTTACAATTTAGTCTCAGAAATCAGCTTCCGACTTATAACGAAGTGTGTAGACTATTTTGAGTTAACGTATATAAAATTCAACATATTTATGAACTTTTTATTTTTGTATTGGCTTTGTCTTTCTATCTGATTCAAGATAGATGAAATTTGTTAGGATTTGGATTAGTTCTGCTTGGTCTTTCAACCTTCTTCTATTGTGAAATTTGACTTCCTTGATATTTTCTTGAATCAACGTACATAGAAATGAAATTTTATTAGAGGTATTACCTTAGAACATATTAATTGTAATTACAATATATTTTTCAAACTTTTTCTGTTAAAGATGACTTTATCTAGTTTACAATTTAGTCTCAGAAATCAGCTTCCGACTTATAACGAAGTGTGTAGACTATTTTGAGTTAACGTATATAAAATTCAACATTTTTATGAACTCTTTATTTTTATGTTGGCTTTGTCTTTCTATCTGATTCAAGATAGATGAAATTTGTTAGGATTTGGATTAGTTGTGCATGATCTTTCATCTTTTTTCTATTGTGAAATTTGACTTCCTTGAATATTTCTTGAATCAACGTACAGAGAAATGCAATTTTTACTAGACGTATTGCCTTAGAACATATTAATTGTTATTACAATACGTTTTTCAAACTTTTTCTGTTAAAGATGAGTTTATCTAATTTACAATTTAGTCACAGAAATCAATTTCCGACTTATAACGAAGTGTATAGACTTTTTTAAGTTAACGTATATAAAATTTAACATTTTTATGAACTCTTTCTTTTTGTGTTGGCTTTGTCTTTCTATTTGATTCAAGATAGATGAAATTTATTAGGATTTGGATTAGTTCTGCATGGTATTTCATCCTTCTTCTATTGTGAAATTTGACATCCTTCATATTTTCTTGAATCAACGTACATAGAAATGCAATTTTTACTAGACGTACTGCCTTAGAACATATTAATTGTGATTACAATACATTTTTCGAAATTTTTTTGTTAAAGATGAGTTTATCTAGTTTACAATTTAGTCTCAGAAATCAACTTCCGACTTATAATGAACAATGTAGACTTTTTTGAGTTAACGTATAAAAAATTCAACATTTTTATGAACTCTTTCTTTTTATGTTGGATTTGTCTTTCTATTTGATTCAAGATAGATGAAATTTGTTAGGATTTGGATTAGTTCTGCATGGCCTTTTATCTTTCTTCTATTGTGAAATTTGACTTCTTTTATATTTTCTTGAATCAACGTATAGAGAAATGCAATTTTTACTAGACGTATTGCCTTAGAACATATTAATTGTAATTAAAAAACATTTTTCAAACTTTTTTTTGTTAAAGATGAGTTTATCTAGTTTACAATTTAGTCTTAGAAATCAATTTCCGACTTATAACGAAGTGTGTAGACTATTTTGAGTTGACGTATATAAAATTCAACATATTTATGAACTCTTTATTTTTGTATTGGCTTTGTCTTTCTATCTGATTCAAGATAGATGAAATTTGTTAGGATTTGGATTAGTTCTGCTTGGTCTTTCAACCTTCTTTTATTGTGAAATTTGACTTCCTTGATATTTTCTTGAATCAACGTACAGAGAAATGAAATTTTTACTAGCCGTTTTGCCTTAGAACATATTAATTGTGATTACAATACGTTTTTCAAACTTTTTCTGTTAAAGATGAGTTTATCTAATTTACAATTTAGTCACAGAAATCAATTTCCTACTTATAACGAAGTGTATAGACTTTTTTAAGTTAACGTATATAAAATTTAACTTAGCAAAAAAAAAAGTATATAAAATTTAACATTTTTATGAACTCTTTCTTTTTGTGTTGGCTTTGTATTTCTATTTAATTCAAGATAGATGAAATTTATTAGGATTTGGATTAGTTCTGCATGGTCTTTCATCCTTCTTCTATTGTGAAATTTCACTTCCTTCATATTTTCTTGAATCAACGTACAGAGAAATGCAATTTTTACTAGACGTATTGCCTTAGAACATATTAATTGTGATTACAATACGTTTTTCAAACTTTTTCTGTTAAAGATGAGTTTATCTAATTTACAATTTAGTCACAGAAATCAATTTCCGACTTATAACGAAGTGTATAGACTTTTTTAAGTTAACGTATATAAAATTTAACATTTTTATGAACTCTTTCTTTTTGTGTTGGCTTTGTCTTTCTATTTGATTCAAGATAGATGAAATTTATTAGGATTTGGATTAGTTCTGCATGGTATTTCATCCTTCTTCTATTGTGAAATTTTTCTGTTAAAGATGAATTTATCTAGTTTACAATTTAGTCTCAGAAATCAGCTTCCGACTTATAACGAAGTGTGTAGACTATTTTGAGTTAACGTATATAAAATTCAACATATTTATGAACTCTTTATTTTTATGTTGGCTTTGTCTTTCTATCTGATTCAAGATACATGAAATTTGTTAGGATTTGGATTAGTTGTGCATGATCTTTCATCTTTTTTCTATTGTGAAATTTGACTTCCTTGATATTTTCTTGAATCAACGTACATAGAAATGAAATTTTTATTAGAGGTATTACCTTAGAACATATTAATTGTAATTACAATATATTTTTCAAAATTTTTCTGTTAAAGATGAATTTATCTAGTTTACAATTTAGTCTCAGAAATCAGCTTCAGACTTATAACGAAGTGTGTAGACTATTTTGAGTTAACGTATATAAAATTCAACATTTTTATGAACTCTTTCTTTTTATGTTGGCTTTGTCTTTCTATCTGATTCAAGATAGATGAAATTTGTTAGAATTTGGATTAGTTGTGCATAATCTTTCATCTTTTTTCTATTGTGAAATTTGACTTCCTTGATATTTTCTTGAATCAACGTACATAGAAATGAAATTTTTGTTAGAGGTATTACCTTAGAACATATTAATTGTAATTAAAATATATTTTTCAAAAATTTTCTGTTAAAGATGAATTTATCTAGTTTACAATTTAGTCTCAGAAATCAGCTTCCGACTTATAACGAAGTGTGTAGACTATTTTGAGTTAACGTATATAAAATTCAACATATTTATGAACTTTTTATTTTTGTATTGGCTTTGTCTTTCTATCTGATTCAAGATAGATGAAATTTGTTAGGATTTGGATTAGTTCTGCTTGGTCTTTCAACCTTCTTCTATTGTGAAATTTGACTTCCTTGATATTTTCTTGAATCAACGTACATAGAAATGAAATTTTATTAGAGGTATTACCTTAGAACATATTAATTGTAATTACAATATATTTTTCAAACTTTTTCTGTTAAAGATGACTTTATCTAGTTTACAATTTAGTCTCAGAAATCAGCTTCCGACTTATAACGAAGTGTGTAGACTATTTTGAGTTAACGTATATAAAATTCAACATTTTTATGAACTCTTTATTTTTATGTTGGCTTTGTCTTTCTATCTGATTCAAGATAGATGAAATTTGTTAGGATTTGGATTAGTTGTGCATGATCTTTCATCTTTTTTCTATTGTGAAATTTGACTTCCTTGAATATTTCTTGAATCAACGTACAGAGAAATGCAATTTTTACTAGACGTATTGCCGTAGAACATATTAATTGTTATTACCATACGTTTTTCAAAAATTTTCTGTTAAAGATGAGTTTATCTAATTTACAATTTAGTCACAGAAATCAATTTCCGACTTATAACGAAGTGTATATACTTTTTTAAGTTAACGTATATAAAATTTAACATTTTTATGAACTCTTTCTTTTTGTGTTGGCTTTGTCTTTCTATTTGATTCAAGATAGATGAAATTTATTAGGATTTGGATTAGTTCTGCATGGTAATTCATCCTTCTTCTATTGTGAAATTTGACATCCTTCATATTTTCTTGAATCAACGTACATAGAAATGCAATTTTTACTAGACGTACTGCCTTAGAACATATTAATTGTGATTACAATACATTTTTCGAAATTTTTTTTGTTAAAGATGAGTTTATCTAGTTTACAATTTAGTCTCAGAAATCAACTTCCGACTTATAATGAACAATGTAGACTTTTTTGAGTTAACGTATAAAAAATTCAACATTTTTATGAACTCTTTTTTTTTATGTTGGCTTTTTCTTTCTATTTGATTCAAGATAGATGAAATTTGTTAGGATTTGGATTAGTTCTGCATGGCCTTTTATCTTTCTTCTATTGTGAAATTTGACTTCTTTTATATTTTCTTGAATCAACGTACAGAGAAATGCAATTTTTACTAGACGTATTGCCTTAGAACATATTAATTGTAATTAAAAAACATTTTTCAAACTTTTTTATGTTAAAGATGAGTTTATCTAGTTTACAATTTAGTCTCAGAAATCAATTTCCGACTTATAACGAAGTGTGTAGACTATTTTGAGTTAACGTATATAAAATTCAACATATTTATGAACTCTTTATTTTTGTATTGGCTTTGTCTTTCTATCTGATTCAAGATAGATGAAATTTGTTAGGATTTGGATTAGTTCTGCTTGGTCTTTCAACCTTCTTTTATTGTGAAATTTGACTTCCTTGATATTTTCTTGAATCAACGTACAGAGAAATGAAATTTTTACTAGACGTATTGCCTTAGAACATATTAATTGTGATTACAATACGTTTTTCAAACTTTTTCTGTTAAAGATGAGTTCATCTAATTTACAATTTAGTCACAGAAATCAATTTCCTACTTATAACAAAGTGTATAGACTTTTTTAAGTTAACGTATATAAAATTTAACTTAGCAAAAAAAAAAAGTATATAAAATTTAACATTTTTATGAACTCTTTCTTTTGTGTTGGCTTTGTATTTCTATTTAATTCAAGATAGATGAAATTTATTAGGATTTGGATTAGTTCTGCATGGTCTTTCATCCTTCTTCTATTGTGAAATTTCACTTCCTTCATATTTTCTTGAATCAACGTACAGAGAAATGCAATTTTTACTAGACGTATTGCCTTAGAACATATTAATTGTGATTACAATACGTTTTTCAAACTTTTTCTGTTAAAGATGAGTTTATCTAATTTACAATTTAGTCACAGAAATCAATTTCCGACTTATACGAAGTGTATAGACTTTTTAAGTTAACGTATATAAATTTAACATTTTTATGAACTCTTTCTTTTTGTGTTGGCTTTGTCTTTCTATTGATTCAAGATAGATGAAATTTTTAGGATTTGGATTAGTTCTGCATGGTATTTCATCCTTCTTCTATTGTGAAATTTTTCTGTTAAAGATGAATTTATCTAGTTTACAATTTAGTCTCAGAAATCAGCTTCCGACTTATAACGAAGTGTGTAGACTATTTTGAGTTAACGTATATAAAATTCAACATTTTATGAACTCTTTATTTTTATGTTGGCTTTGTCTTTCTATCTGATTCAAGATAGATGAAATTTGTTAGGATTTGGATTAGTTGTGCATGATCTTTCATCTTTTTTCTATTGTGAAATTTGACTTCCTTGATATTTTCTTGAATCAACGTACATAGAAATGAAATTTTATTAGAGGTATTACCTTAGAACATATTAATTGTAATTACAATATATTTTCAAAATTTTCTGTTAAAGATGAATTTATCTAGTTTACAATTTAGTCTCAGAAATCAGCTTCAGACTTATAACGAAGTGTGTAGACTATTTTGAGTTAACGTATATAAAATTCAACATTTTTATGAACTCTTTCTTTTTATGTTGGCTTTGTCTTTCTATCTGATTCAAGATAGATGAAATTTGTTAGATTTGGATTAGTTGTGCATACTTTCATCTTTTTTCTATTGTGAAATTTGACTTCCTTGATATTTTCTTGAATCAACGTACATAGAAATGAAATTTTTGTAAGGTATTACCTTAGAACATATTAATTGTAATTACAATATATTTTTCAAAATTTTCTGTTAAAGATGAATTTATCTAGTTTACAATTTAGTCTCAGAAATCAGCTTCCGACTTATAACGAAGTGTGTAGACTATTTTGAGTTAACGTATATAAATTCAACATATTTGAACTTTTTTTTTGTATTGGCTTTGTCTTTCTATCTGATTCAAGATAGATGAAATTTGTTAGGATTTGGATTAGTTCTGCTTGGTCTTTCACCTTCTTCTATTGTGAAATTTGACTTCCTTGATATTTTCTTGAATCAACGTACATAGAAATGAAATTTTATTAGAGGTATTACCTTAGAACATATTAATTGTAATTACAATATATTTTTCAAACTTTTTCTGTTAAAGATGACTTTATCTAGTTTACAATTTAGTCTCAGAAATCAATTCCGACTTATAACGAATGTGTAGACTATTTTAGTTAACGTATATAAAATTCAACATTTTTATGAACTCTTTATTTTTATGTTGGCTTTGTCTTTCTATTGATTCAAGATAGATGAAATTTGTTAGGATTTGGATTAGTTGTGCATGATCTTTCTTTTTTCTATTGTGAAATTTGACTTCCTTGAATATTTCTTGAATCAACGTACAGAGAAATGCAATTTTTACTAGACGTATTGCCGTAGAACATATTAATTGTTATTACCATACGTTTTCAAAAATTTTCTGTTAAAGATGATTTATCTAATTTACAATTTAGTCACAGAAATCAATTTCCGACTTATACGAAGTGTAATACTTTTTAAGTTAACGTATATAAAATTTAATTTTTATGACTCTTTCTTTTGTGTTGGCTTTGTCTTTCTATTTGATTCAAGATAGATGAAATTTATTAGGATTTGGATTAGTTCTGCATGGTAATTCTTCCTCTTCTATTGTGAAATTTGACATCCTTCATATTTTCTTGAATCAACGTACATAGAAATGCAATTTTTACTAGACTACTGCCTTAGAACATATTAATTGTGATTACAATACTTTTTCGAAATTTTTTTTGTTAAAGATGAGTTTATCTAGTTTACAATTTAGTCTCAGAAATCAACTTCCGACTTATAATGAACAATGTAGACTTTTTTTGAGTTAACGTATAAAAAATTCAACATTTTTAACTCTTTTTTTTATGTTGGCTTTTTCTTTCTATTTGATTCAAGATAGATGAAATTTGTTAGGATTTGGATTAGTTTGCATGGCCTTTTTATCTTTCTTCTATTGTGAAATTTGACTTCTTTTATATTTTCTTGAATCAACGTACTAGAGAAATGCAATTTTTACTAGACGTATTGCCTTAGAACATATTAATTGTAATTAAAAAAACATTTTTCAACTTTATGTTAAAGATGAGTTTATCTAGTTTACAATTAGTCTCAGAAATCAATTTCCGACTTATAACGAAGTGTGTAGACTATTTTGAGTTAACGTATATAAAATTCAACATATTTATGAACTCTTATTTTTGTATTGGCTTTGTCTTTCTATCTGATTCAAGATAGATGAAATTTGTTAGGATTTGGATTAGTTCTGCTTGGTCTTTCACCTTCTTTTATTGTGAAATTTGACTTCCTTGATATTTCTTGAATCAACGTCAGAGAAATGAAATTTTTACTAGACGATTGCCTTAGAACATATTAATTGTGATTACAATACGTTTTTTCAAACTTTTTCTGTTAAAGATGAGTTCATCTAATTTACAATTTGTCACAGAAATCAATTTCCTACTTATAACAAAGTGTATAGACTTTAGTTACGTATAAAATTTAAACTTAGCAAAAAAAAAATATATAAAATTTAACATTTTTATGAACTCTTTCTTTTTGTTTGGCTTTGTATTTCTATTTAATTCAAGATAGATGAAATTTATTAGGATTTGGATTAGTTCTGCATGGTCTTTCATCCTTCTTCTATGTGAAATTTCACTTCCTTCATATTTTCTTGAATCAACGTACATAAATGCAATTTTTACTAGACGTATTGCCTTAGAACATATTAATTGTGATTACAATACGTTTTTCAAACTTTTTCTGTTAAAGATGAGTTTATCTAATTTACAATTTAGTCACAGAAATCAATTTCCGACTTATAACGAAGTGTATAGACTTTTTTAAGTTAACGTATATAAAATTTAACATTTTTATGAACTCTTTCTTTTTGTGTTGGCTTTGTCTTTCTATTTGATTCAAGATAGATGAAATTTATTAGGATTTGGATTAGTTCTGCATGGTATTTCATCCTTCTTCTATTGTGAAATTTTTCTGTTAAAGATGAATTTATCTAGTTTACAATTTAGTCTCAGAAATCATCTTCCAACTTATAACGAAGTGTGTAGACTATTTTGAGTTAACGTATATAAAATTCAACATTTTTATGAACTCTTTATTTTTATGTTGGCTTTGTCTTTCTATCTGATTCAAGATAGATGAAATTTGTTAGGATTTGGATTAGTTGTGCATGATCTTTCATCTTTTTTCTATTGTGAAATTTGACTTCCTTGATATTTTCTTGAATCAACGTACATAGAAATGACATTTTTGTTAGAGGTATTACCTTAGAACATATTAATTGTAATTACAATATATTTTTCAAAAATTTTCTGTTAAAGATGAATTTATCTAGTTTACAATTTAGTCTCAGAAATCAGCTTCCGACTTATAACGAAGTGTGTAGACTATTTTGAGTTAACGTATATAAAATTCAACATATTTATGAACTTTTTATTTTTGTATTGGCTTTGTCTTTCTATCTGATTCAAGATAGATGAAATTTGTTAGGATTTGGATTAGTTCTGGATGGTATTTCATCCTTCTTCTATGGTATAATTTGACTTCCTTCATATTTTCTTGAATCAACGTACATAGAAATGAGATTTTTACTAGACGTATTTCCATAGAACATATTAATTCTAATTACAATACATTTTTAAAACTTTTTCTGTTAAAGATGAGTTTATCTAGTTTACAATTTAGTCTCAGAAATCAATTTCCGACTTATAACGAAGTGTGTAGACTTTTTTGAGTTAACGTATATGAAATTCAACATTTTTATGAACTCTTTGTTTTTGTGTTGGCTTTGTCTTTCTATTTGATTCAAGATAGAAGAAAATTTTTTAGGATTTGGATTAGTTCTGGATGGTATTTCATCCTTCTTCTATGGTATAATTTGACTTCCTTCATATTTTCTTGAATCAACGTACATAGAAATGAGATTTTTACTAGACGTATTTCCATAGAACATATTAATTCTAATTACAATACATTTTTAAAACTTTTTCTGTTAAAGATGAGTTTATCTAGTTTACAATTTAGTCTCAGAAATCAATTTTCGACTTATAACGAAATGTATAGACTTTTTTGAGTTAACGTATATAAAATTCAACATTTTTATGAACTCTTTCTTTTTATGTTGGCTTTGTATTTCTATTTGATTCAAGATAGATGAAATTTGTTAGGATTTGGATTAGTTCTGCATGGCCTTTTATCTTTCTTCTATTTTGAAATTTGACTTCCTTCATATTTTTTTGAATCAACGTACATAGAAATGAGACTTTTACTAGACGTATTTCCTTAGAACATATTAATTGTAATTACAATACATTTTTAAAACTTTTTATGTTAAAGATGAGTTTATCTAGTTTACAATTTAGTCTCAGAAATCAATTTCGACTTATAACGAAATGTATAGACTTTTTTTAGTTAACGTATATAAAATTCAACATTTTTATGAACTCTTTCTTTTTATGTTGGCTTTGTCTTTCTATCTGATTCAAGATAGATGAAATTTGTTAGGATTTGGATTAGTTGTGCATGATCTTTCATCTTTTTTCTATTGTGAAATTTGACTTCCTTGATATTTTCTTGCATCAACGTACATAGAAATGAAATTTTTATTAGAGGTATTACCTTAGAACATATTAATTGTAATTACAATATATTTTTCAAAATTTTTCTGTTAAAGATGAATTTATCTTGTTTACAATTTAGTCTCAGAAATCAGCTTCCGACTTATAACGAAGTGTGTAGACTATTTTGAGTTAACGTATATAAAATTCAACATTTTTATGAACTCTTTCTTTTTATGTTGGATTTGTCTTTCTATCTGATTCAAGATAGATGAAATTTTTTAGGATTTGGATTAGTTGTGCATGATCTTTCATCTTTTTTCTATTGTGAAATTTGACTTCCTTGATATTTTCTTGAATCAACGTACATAGAAATGAAATTTTTATTAGAGGTATTACCTTAGAACATATTAATTGTAATTACAATATATTTTTCAAAATTTTTCTGTTAAAGATGAATTTATCTAGTTTTCAATTTAGTCTCAGAAATCAGCTTCCGACTTATAACGAAGTGTGTAGACTATTTTGAGTTACCGTATATAAAATTCAACATTTTTATGAACTCTTTCTTTTTATGTTGGCTTTGTCTTTCTATCTGATTCAAGATAGATGAAATTTGTTAGGATTTGGATTAGTTGTGCATGATCTTTCATCTTTTTCTATTGTGAAATTTGACTTCCTTGATATTTTCTTGAATCAACGTACATAGAAATGAAATTTTTGTTAGAGGTATTACCTTAGAACATATTAATTGTAATTACAATATATTTTTCAAAATTTTTTATGTTAAAGATGAATTTATCTAGTTTACAATTTAGTCTCAGAAATCAGCTTCCGACTTATAACGAAGTGTGTAGACTATTTTGAGTTAACGTATATAAAATTCAACATATTTATGAACTTTTTATTTTTGTATTGGCTTTGTCTTTCTATCTGATTCAAGATAGATGAAATTTGTTAGGATTTGGATTAGTTCTGCTTGGTCTTTCAACCTTCTTCTATTGTGAAATTTGACTTCCTTGATATTTTCTTGAATCAACGTACATAGAAATGAAATTTTATTAGAGGTATTACCTTAGAACATATTAATTGTAATTACAATATATTTTTCAAACTTTTCCTGTTAAAGATGACTTTATCTAGTTTACAATTTAGTCTCAGAAATCAGCTTTCGACTTATAACGAAGTGTGTAGACTATTTTGAGTTAACGTATATAAAATTCAACATATTTATGAACTCTTTATTTTTGTATTGGCTTTGTATTTCTATCTGATTCAAGATAGATGAAATTTGTTAGGATTTGGATTAGTTCTGCTTGGTCTTTCAACCTTCTTTTATTGTGAAATTTGACTTCCTTGATATTTTCTTGAATCAACGTACATAGAAATGAAATTTTTATTAGAGGTATTACCTTAGAACATATTAATTGTAATTACAATATATTTTTCAAACTTTTTCTGTTAAAGATGAGTTTATCTAGTTTACAATTTAGTCTCAGAAATCAATTTCCGACTTATAACGAAGTGTGTAGAATTTTTTGAGTTAACGTATATTAAATTCAACATTTTTATGAACTCTTTATTTTTGTGTTCGCTTTGTCTTTCTATTTGATTCAAGATAGATGAAATTTGTTAGGATTTGGATTATTTCTACCTGGTCTTTCATCCTTCTTCTATTGTGAAATTTGACTTCCTTCATATTTTCTTGAATCAACGTACATAGAAATGCATATTTTACTAGACGTATTGCCTTAGAACATATTAATTGTAATTAAAAAACATTTTTCAAACTTTTTTTTGTTAAAGATGAGTTTATCTAGTTTACAATTTAGTCTCAGAAATCAATTTCCGACTTATAACGAAGTGTGTAGACTTTTTTGAGTTAACGTATATGAAATTCAACATTTTTATGAACTCTTTCTTTTTGTGTTGGCTTTGTCTTTCTATTTGATTCAAGATAGAAGAAAATTTGTTAGGATTTGGATTAGTTCTGGATGGTATTTCATCCTTCTTCTATGGTGAAATTTGACTTCCTTCATATTTTCTTGAATCAACGTACATAGAAATGAGATTTTTACTAGACGTATTTCCATAGAACATATTAATTGTAAATTACAATACATTTTTCAAACTTTTCTGTTAAAGATGAGTTTATCTAATTTACAATTTAGTCACAGAAATCAATTTCCTACTTATAACGAAGTGTATAGACTTTTTTAAGTTAACGTATATAAAATTTAACTTAGCAAAAAAAAAAAGTATATAAAATTTAATATTTTTATTAACTCTTTCTTTTTGTGTTGGCTTTGTCTTTCTATTTAATTCAAGATAGATGAAATTTATTAGGATTTGGATTAGTTATGCATGGCCTTTTATCTTTCTTCTATTTTGAAATTTGACTTCTTTCATATTTTCTTGAATCAACGTACAAAGAAATGAAATTTTTACTAGACGTATTGCCTTAGAACATATTAATTGTGATTACAATACGTTTTTCAAACTTTTTCTGTTAAAGATGAGTTTATCTAATTTACAATTTAGTCACAGAAATCAATTTCCTACTTATAACGAAGTGTATAGACTTTTTTAAGTTAACGTATATAAAATTTAACTTAGCAAAAAAAAAAGTATATAAAATTTAACATTTTTATTAACTCTTTCTTTTTGTGTTGGCTTTGTCTTTCTATTTAATTCAAGATAGATGAAATTTATTAGGATTTGGATTAGTTCTGCATGGTCTTTCATCCTTCTTCTATTGTGAAATTTCACTTCCTTCATATTTTCTTGAATCAACGTACAGAGAAATGCAATTTTTACTAGACGTATTTCCTTAGAACATATTAATTGTGATTACAATACGTTTTTCAAACTTTTTCAGTTAAAGATGAGTTTATCTAATTTACAATTTAGTCACAGAAATCAATTTCCGACTTATAACGAAGTGTATAGACTTTTTAAGTTAACGTATATAAAATTTAACATTTTTATGAACTCTTTCTTTTTTGTTGGCTTTGTCTTTCTATTTGATTCAAGATAGATGAAATATATTAGGATTTGGATTAGTTCTGCATGGTATTTCATCCTTCTTCTATTGTGAAATTTGACTTCCTTCATATTTTCTTGAATCAACGTACATAGAAATCCATTTTTTAGACGTACTGCCTTAGAACATATTAATTGTGATTACAATACATTTTTCGAAATTTTTTGTTAAAGATGAGTTTATCTAGTTTACAATTTAATCTCAGAAATCAACTTCCGACTTATAATGAACAGTGTAGACTTTTTCGAGTTAACTTATAAAAAATTCAACATTTTTATGAACTCTTTCTTTTTATGTTGGCTTTGTCTTTCTATTTGATTCAAGAGATTAAATTTTTTAGGATTTGGATTAGTTTGCATGGCCTTTTATCTTTCTTCTATTGTGAAATTTGACTTCTTTTATATTTTCTTGAATCAACGTACAGAGAAATGCAATTTTTACTAGACGTATTGCCTTAGAACATATAATTGTAATTAAAAAACATTTTTTAAACTTTTTTTGTTAAAGATGAGTTTATCTAGTTTACAATTTAGTCTCAGAAATCAATTTCCGACTTATAACGAAGTGTGTAGACTTTTTGAGTTAACGTATATAAATTCAACATTTTTATGAACTCTTTCTTTTTGTGTTGGCTTTGTCTTTCTATTTAATTCAAGATAGATGAAATTTGTTAGGATTTGGATTAGTTCTGGATGGTCTTTCATCCTTCTTCTATGGTGAAATTTGACTTCCTTCATATTTTCTTGAATCAACGTACATAGAAATGAGATTTTACTAGACGTATTTCCTTAGAACATATTAATTGTAATTACATAAATTTTTCAAAATTTTTCTGTTAAAGATGATTTTATCTAGTTTACAATTTAGTCTCAGAAATCAATTTCCGACTTATAACGAAATGTATAGACTTTTTGAGTTAACGTATATAAAATGCAACATTTTTGAACTCTTTCTTTTTATGTTGGCTTTGTCTTTCTATCTGATTCAAGATAGATGAAATTTGTTAGGATTTGGATTAGTTGTGCATGATATTTCATCTTTTTTCTATTGTGAAATTTGACTTCCTTGATATTTTCTTGAATCAACGTACATAGAAATGAAATTTTTATTAGAGGTATTACCTTAGAACATATTAATTGTAATTAAAATATATTTTTCAAAATTTTTCTGTTAAAGATGAATTTATCTAGTTTACAATTTAGTCTCAGAAATCAGCTTCCGACTTATAACGAAGTCTGTAGACTATTTTGAGTTAACACATATAAAATTCAACATATTTATGAACTTTTTATTTTTGTATTGGCTTTGTCTTTCTATCTGATTCAAGATAGATGAAATTTGTTAGGATTTGGATTAGTTCTGCTTGGTCTTTCGTCCTTCTTCTATAGTGAAATTTGACTTCCTTGATATTTTCTTGAATCAACGTACATTGAAATGAAATTTTTATTAGAGGTATTACCTTAGAACATATTAATTGTAATTACAATATATTTTTCAAACTTTTTCTGTTAAAGATGACTTTATCTAGTTTACAATTTAGTCTCAGAAATCAGCTTCCGACTTATAACGAAGTGTGTAGACTATTTTGAGTTAACGTATATAAAATTCAACATATTTATGAACTCTTTATTTTTGTATTGGCTTTGTGTTTCAATTTGATTCAAATAGATGAAATTTCTTAGAATTTGGATTAGTTCTGGATGGTCTTTCATCCTTCTTCTATTGTGAAATTCGACTTCCTTCATATATTTTTGAATCAACGTACACAGAAATGCAATTTTTACTAAACGTAATGGCTTAGAACTTATTAATTGTTATTACAATACATTTTTGAAACTTTTTCTGTTAAAGATGAGTTTATTTTGTTTACAATTTAGTCTCAGAAATCAACTTCCGACTTATAACAAAGAGTGTAGCCTTTTTTGAGTTAACGTATAAAAAATTCAACATTTTTATGGACTCTTTATTTTTGTATTGACTTTGTCTTTCTATTTGGTTCAAATACATGAAATGTGTTACAATTTGGATTAGTTCTGGCTGGTCTTTCATTCTTCTTCTATTGTAAAATTTGTGTTCCTTCATATTTTCTTGAATTAAAGTTAATGGAAATGCAATTTTTACTAGATTACTGCCTTAGAACATATTAATTGTGATTAAAATACATTATTCAAAATTTTTTTGTTAAAGATGAGTTTATCTAGTTTACAATTTAGTCTCAGAAATCAACTTCCGACTTATAACGAAGAGTGTAGACTTTTTTGAGTTAACGTATAAAAAATTCAACATTTTTATGAACTATTTATTTTTGTATTGGCTTTGTCTTTCAATTTGATTCAAATAGATGAAATTTTTTGGAATTTGGATTAGTTCTTCTTGGTCTTTCGTCCTTCTTCTATTGTGAAATTTGACTTCCTTCATATATTATTGAATCAACGTACATAGAAATGCAATGTTTACTAGACGTACTGCCTTAGAACATATTAATTGTGATTACAATACATTTTTCAAACTTTTTCTGTTAAAGATGAGTTTATCTAGTTCAAAATTTAGTCTCAGTAATCAATTTCCGACTTATAACGAAGTGTGTGGACTTTTTTGAGTTAACGTATATAAAATTCAACATTCTTATGAACTCTTTCTTTTTATGTTGGATTTGTCTTTCTATTTGATTCAAGGTAGAGAAATTTGTTAGGATTTGGATTAGTTCTGCTTGGTCTTTCGTCCTTCTTCTATTGTGAAATTTGACTTCCTTCATATATTCTTGAATCAACGTACATAGAAATGCAATTTTTACTAGACGTACTGCCTTAGAACATATATTGTGATTACAATACATTTTTCAAATTTTTTATTAATGAGTTTATCTAGTTTACAATTTAGTCTCAGAAATCAACTTCCGACTTATAACGAAGAGTGTAGACTATTTTGTATTGGCTTTGTCTTTCAATTTGATTCAAATAGATGAAATTTGTTAGAATTTGGATTAGTTATGGCGGTCTTTCATCCTTCTTATATTGTGAAATTTGACTTCCTTCATATTTTCTTGAATGAACGTACATAGAAATGCAATTTTCACTAGATGTAATGCCTTAGAACATATTATTTGTGATTGCTATACATTTTTCAAGACTATCAGATAAATTGATGAAGTGTGTGCTAAATTTATTAGAGATCCAGTTTATAGACAAGACTATTTCAAGGAAAAAAAAAAGCAACTAGATAGAATGTTAACTAGAAGAAAGCTCAATCTCCTATTAAGCTTGTTCCGGGTGGTAATTATGCTTCAGATGAAAATAAAGAGAATTGTGATATGCTGAAACTTATGCTGATTATGAAGATGATTACAAAGAGACTTATGGTGACTATGATTTGAATTCAATTATGTCTGGTCTCATCCCCAAGAAGAATAATTTTAGATTTGGAAATAAGGGGCGAAAACGTTTCTAATTTACCTAGTTTTCTTCTTTATGTTGTTTTTAAGTGTTTAGGAGCTTATTTTATGTGTTTTAAATTTTTTTGCCCCTTTGGTTTATCGGTAGGGAGGTCTTGAGCTACCCATTTTGTAATTCTCGTAATTACGTTTTTTTGCTTTAATAAACCATTTTGACCTAGCAAAAAAAAAATACATTTTTCAAATTTTTTCTGTTAAAGATGAGTTTATATAGTTTATAATTTAGTTTCAGAAATCAATTTCAGACTTACAACGAAGTGTGTAGACCTTTTTGAGTTAGCTTATATAAAATTCAATATTTTTATGACCTCTTTCTTTTTGTGTTGGTTTTTCTTTCTACTTGATTCAAGATAGATGGAATTTGTTAGGATTTGGATTAGTTCTGCTTGGTTTTCGTCCTTCTTCTATAGTGAAATTTGACTTCCTTCATATATTCTTGAATCAACGTACATAGAAATGCAATTTTTACTAGATGTACTTCCTTAGAACATATTAATTGTGATTAAAATACATTTTTCAAACTTTTTCTGTTAAAGATGAGTTTATCCAGTTAACAATTTAGTTTCATAAATCAATTTCAGCTTATAACGAAGTGTGTAGACTTTTTTGAGTTAACGTATCTAAAACTCAACATTTTTATGAACTCTTTCTTTTTGAGTTGGCTTTGTCTTTCTATTTGATTCAAGATAGATGAAATTTGTTAAGATTTGGATAATTATTCTTGGTGTTTCATCCTTCTTCTATTGTGAAATTTGACTTCCTTCATATTTTCTTGAATCAACGTACAAAGAAATGCAATTTTTACTAGACGTATTGCCTTTGAACATATTAATTGTTACAATTATTTTTTCAAACTTTTTTCTGTTAAAGATGAGTTTGTCCAGTTTACAATTTAGTCTCAGAAATCAATTTCCGACTTATAACGAAGTGTAGTAGACTTTTTGAGTTAACGTATATAAAATTCAACATTTTTATGAATACTTCTTTTTGTGTTGGCTTTGTCTTTCTATTTGATTCAAGATAGATGAAATTTGTTAGGATTTAGATTAGTTTGCTTGGTCTTTCGCCCTTCTTCTATAGTGAAATTTGACTTCCTTCATATTTCTTGAATCAACGTACATAGAATGCATTTTTACTAGACGTACTTCCTTAGAACATATTAATTGTGATTACAATACATATTTCAAACTTTTTCTGTTAAAGATGAGTTTATCTAGTTCACAATTTAGTCTCAGAATCAACTTCCGACTTATAACGAAGAGTGTAGATTTTTTTGAGTTAACGTATATTAAATTCAACATTTTTATGAACTCTTATTTTTGTCTTGGCTTTGTCTTCAATTTGATTCAAATAGATCAAATTTATTTGAATTTGGATTAGTTCTGGCTGGTCTTTCATCCTTCTTATATTGTGAAATTTGACTTCCTTCATATTTTCTTGAATCAACGTACACAGAAATGTAATTTTTACTAGACGTAATGGCTTAGAACATATTAATTGTGATTACAATACATTTTTCAAACTTTTTTCTGTTAAAGATGAGTTCATCTTGTTTACAATTTAGTCTCAGAAATCAACTTCCTACTTGTAACAAAGAGTGTAGACTTTTTTGAGTTAACGTATAAAAAATTCACATTTTTATGAACTCTTTATTTTGTATTGGATTTGTATTTCAATTTGATTCAAATAGAAAATTTGTTACAAGTTGGATTACTTCAGGCTGGTCTTTCATCCTTCTTCTATTGTGAAATTTGGCTTCCTTCATATTTTCTTGAATTAACATACATAGAAATGCAATTTTTACTAGACGTAATTTCTTAGAACATATAATTTGTGATTAAATACACTTTTCAAACTTTTCTGTTAAAGATGAGTTTATCTAGTTTACAATTCAGTCTCAGAAATCAATTTCCGACTTATACCGAAGTTTTTAGACTTTTTTGAGTTAACGTATATAAAATTCAACATTTTTATGAACTCTTTCTTTTTGTGTTGCCTTTGTCTTCTATTTGATTCAAGATAAATGAAATTTGTTAGGATTTGGATTAGTTCTGCTTGGCCTTTGATCTTCTTCTATTGTGAAATTTGACTTCCTTCATATATTCTTGAATCAATGTACATAGAAATGCAATTTTTACTAGACATACTGCCATAGAACATATTAATTGTGATAACAATACATTTTTCAAACTTTTTCTGTTAAAGATGAGTTTATCTAGTTTACAATTTAGTCTCAGAAATCAACTTCCGAGTTATAACGAAGAGTGTAGACTTTTTGAGTTAACGTATAATAAATCTAACATTTTTATGAACTCTTTATTTTTGTATTGACTTTGTCTTTCAATTTGATTCAAATAGATGAAATTTGTTGGAATTTGGATTAGTTCTGCCTGGGCTTTTATCCTTCTTCTATTGTGAAATTTGACTTCCTTCATATTTTCTTGAATCGACGTACATAGAAATGCAATTTTTACTAGACGTAATGCCTTAGAACATATTATTTGTGATTACAATACATTTTTCAAACTTTTTCTGTTAAGTTAAGTTTATCTAGTTTACAATTTAGTCTCAGAAATCTATTTCAGATATATAACTAAGTGTGTAGACTTTTTTGAGTTAACGTACATAAAATTCAACATTTTTATGAAATCTTTCTTTTGTGTTGGCTTTTTCTTTCTATTTGATTCAAGATAGATGAAATTTGTTAGGATTTGGATTAGTTCTTCTTGGTCTTTCATCCTTCTTCTATTGTGAAATTTGACTTCCTTCATATTTTCTTGAATCAACGTACATAGAATGCAATTTTTACTAGACGTACTTCCTTAGAACACATTAATTGTGATTACAATACATTTTTCAAATTTTTTTTGTCAAAGATGAGTTTATCTAGTTTACAATTTAGTCTCAGAAATCAACTTCCGACTTATAACGAAGTGTAAACTTTTTGAGTTAACGTATAAAAAATTCAACATTTTTATGAACTCTTTATTTTTGCATGGCTTTGTGTTTCAATTGATTCAAATAGATGAAATTTCTTAAGAATTTGGATTAGTTCTGGCTGGTCTTTCATCCTTCTTCTATTGTGAAATTTGACTTCCTTCATATTTTCTTGAATCAACGTACATAGAAATGCAATTTTTATTACTACTACTGCCTTAGAACATATTATTGTGATTACAATACACTTTTCAAACTTTTTCTGTTAAAGATGAGTTTATCTAGTTTACAATTTAGTCTCAGAAATCAACTTCCGATTTATAACGAAGTGTAGACTATTTTGAGTTAACGTATAAAAAATTTAACATTTTTATGAACTCTTTATTTTTGTATTGGCTTTGTCTTTCAATTTGATTCAAATAGATGAAATTTTTGGAATTTGGATTAGTTCTGCCTGGGCTTTTATCCTTCTTCTATTCTGAAATTTGTCTTCCTTCATATTTTCTTGAATCAACGTACATAAAATGCAATTTTTACTAGACGTAATGCCTTAGAACATAATTGTGATTTTACAATACATTTTTCAAACTTTTTCTGTTAAGGATGAGTTTATCTAGATTATAATTTAGTCTCAGAAATCAATTTCAGATGTATAACGAAGTGTGTAGACCTTTTTTGAGTTAACATATATAAAATTAACATTTTTATGACTCTTTCTTTTTGTGTTGGCATTTTCTTTCTATTTGATTTAAGATAATGAAATTGTTAGGATTTGGATTAGTTCTTTTTGGTCTTTCATCCTTCTTCTATTGTGAAATTTGACTTCCTTCCTATTTTCTTGAATCAACGTACATAGAAATGCAATTTTTACTAGACGTATGCCTTAGAACATATTAATTATAATTACAATATATTTTCAAACTTTTTCTGTTAAAGATGAGTTTATCTAGTTTACAATTTAGTCTTAGAAATCAATTTCCGACTTATACCGAAGTTTGTAGACTCTTTCGAGTTAACGTTATAAAACTCAACATTTTATGAACTCTTTCTTTTTGTTGGCTTTGTCTTTCTATTTGATTCAAGATAGATGAAATTTGTTAGGATTTGGATTAGTTTTGCTTGGTCTTTCATCCTTCTTCTATTGTGAAATTTGACTTCCTTCATATATTCTTAATCAACGTACATAGAAATGCAATTTTTACTAGACGTACTGCCTTAGAACATTTAATTGTGATTACAATACATTTTTCAAACTTTTTCTGTTAAAGATGAGTTTATCTAGTTCAAAATTTAGTCTCAGTAATCAATTTCCGACTTATAACGAAGTGTGTGGACTTTTTGAGTTAACGTATATAAAATTCAACATTCTTATGAACTCTTTCTTTTTATGTTGGATTTGTCTTTCTATTTGATTCAAGGTAGAGAAATTTGTTAGGATTTGGATTAGTTCTGCTTGGTCTTTCGTCCTTCTTCTATTGTGAAATTTGACTTCCTTCATATATTCTTGAATCAACGTACATAGAAATGCAATTTTTACTAGACGTACTGCCTTAGAACATATATATTGTGATTACAATACATTTTTCAAATTTTTTCTATTAATGAGTTTATCTAGTTTACAATTTAGTCTCAGAAATCAACTTCCGACTTATAACGAAGAGTGTAGACTATTTTGTATTGGCTTTGTCTTTCAATTTGATTCAAATAGATGAAATTTGTTAGAATTTGGATTAGTTATGGCGGTCTTTCATCCTTCTTATATTGTGAAATTTGACTTCCTTCATATTTTCTTGAATGAACGTACATAGAAATGCAATTTTCACTAGATGTAATGCCTTAGAACATATTATTTGTGATTGCTATACATTTTTCAAGACTATCAGATAAATTGATGAAGTGTGTGCTAAATTTATTAGAGATCCAGTTTATAGACAAGACTATTTCAAGGAAAAAAAAGAGCAACTAGATAGAATGTTAACTAGAAGAAAGCTCAATCTCCTATTAAGCTTGTTCCGGGTGGTAATTATGCTTCAGATGAAAATAAAGAGAATTGTGATATGCTGAAACTTATGCTGATTATGAAGATGATTACAAAGAGACTTATGGTGACTATGATTTCAATTCAAATTATGTCTGGTCTCATCCCCAAGAAGAAGAATTTTAGATTTGGAAATAAGGGGCGAAAACGTTTCTAATTTACCTAGTTTTCTTCTTTATGTTGTTTTTAAGTGTTTAGGAGCTTATTTTATGTGTTTTAAATTTTTTTTGCCCCTTTGGTTTATCGGGGTAGGGAGGTCTTGAGCTACCCATTTTGTAATTCTCGTAATTACGTTTTTTTGCTTTAATAAACCATTTTGACCTAGCAAAAAAAAAATACATTTTTCAAATTTTTTCTGTTAAAGATGAGTTTATAGTTTATAATTTAGTTTCAGAAATCAATTTCAGACTTACAACGAAGTGTGTAGACCTTTTTGAGTTAGCTTATATAAAATTCAATATTTTTATGACCTCTTTCTTTTTGTGTTGGTTTTGTTTCTCTACTTGATTCAAGATAGATGGAATTTGTTAGGATTTGGATTAGTTCTGCTTGGTCTTTCGTCCTTCTTCTATAGTGAAATTTGACTTCCTTCATATATTCTTGAATCAACGTACATAGAAATGCAATTTTTACTAGATGTACTTCCTTAGAACATATTAATTGTGATTAAAATACATTTTTCAAACTTTTTCTGTTAAAGATGAGTTTATCCAGTTAACAATTTAGTTTCATAAATCAATTTCAGCTTATAACGAAGTGTGTAGACTTTTTTGAGTTAACGTATATAAAACTCAACATTTTTATGAACTCTTTCTTTTTGAGTTGGCTTTGTCTTTCTATTTGATTCAAGATAGATGAAATTTGTTAAGATTTGGATAAGTTATTCTTGGTGTTTCATCCTTCTTCTATTGTGAAATTTGACTTCCTTCATATTTTCTTGAATCAACGTACAAAGAAATGCAATTTTTACTAGACGTATTGCCTTTGAACATATTAATTGTAATTACAATATATTTTTCAAACTTTTTCTGTTAAAGATGAGTTTGTCCAGTTTACAATTTAGTCTCAGAAATCAATTTCCGACTTATAACGAAGTGTGTAGACTTTTTGAGTTAACGTATATAAAATTCAACATTTTTATGAATACTTTCTTTTTGTGTTGGCTTTGTCTTTCTATTTGATTCAAGATAGATGAAATTTGTTAGGATTTAGATTAGTTCTGCTTGGTCTTTCGCCCTTCTTCTATAGTGAAATTTGACTTCCTTCATATATTCTTGAATCAACGTACATAGAAATGCAATTTTTACTAGACGTACTTCCTTAGAACATATTAATTGTGATTACAATACATATTTCAAACTTTTTCTGTTAAAGATGAGTTTATCTAGTTCACAATTTAGTCTCAGAAATCAACTTCCGACTTATAACGAAGAGTGTAGATTTTTTTGAGTTAACGTATATTAAATTCAACATTTTTATGAACTCTTTATTTTTGTCTTGGCTTTGTCTTTCAATTTGATTCAAATAGATCAAATTTATTTGAATTTGGATTAGTTCTGGCTGGTCTTTCATCCTTCTTATATTGTGAAATTTGACTTCCTTCATATTTTCTTGAATCAACGTACACAGAAATGTAATTTTTACTAGACGTAATGGCTTAGAACATATTAATTGTGATTACAATACATTTTTCAAACTTTTTCTGTTAAAGATGAGTTCATCTTGTTTACAATTTAGTCTCAGAAATCAACTTCCTACTTGTAACAAAGAGTGTAGACTTTTTTGAGTTAACGTATAAAAAATTCAACATTTTTATGAACTCTTTATTTTTGTATTGGATTTGTATTTCAATTTGATTCAAATAGATGAAATTTGTTACAAGTTGGATTACTTCAGGCTGGTCTTTCATCCTTCTTCTATTGTGAAATTTGGCTTCCTTCATATTTTCTTGAATTAACATACATAGAAATGCAATTTTTACTAGACGTAATTTCTTAGAACATATAATTTGTGATTAAAATACACTTTTCAAACTTTTCTGTTAAAGATGAGTTTATCTAGTTTACAATTCAGTCTCAGAAATCAATTTCCGACTTATACCGAAGTTTTTAGACTTTTTTGAGTTAACGTATATAAAATTCAACATTTTTATGAACTCTTTCTTTTTGTGTTGCCTTTGTCTTTCTATTTGATTCAAGATAAATGAAATTTGTTAGGATTTGGATTAGTTCTGCTTGGCCTTTGATCCTTCTTCTATTGTGAAATTTGACTTCCTTCATATATTCTTGAATCAATGTACATAGAAATGCAATTTTTACTAGACATACTGCCATAGAACATATTAATTGTGATAACAATACATTTTTCAAACTTTTTCTGTTAAAGATGAGTTTATCTAGTTTACAATTTAGTCTCAGAAATCAACTTCCGAGTTATAACGAAGAGTGTAGACTTTTTGAGTTAACGTATAATAAATCTAACATTTTTATGAACTCTTTATTTTTGTATTGACTTTGTCTTTCAATTTGATTCAAATAGATGAAATTTGTTGGAATTTGGATTAGTTCTGCCTGGGCTTTTATCCTTCTTCTATTGTGAAATTTGACTTCCTTCATATTTTCTTGAATCGACGTACATAGAAATGCAATTTTTACTAGACGTAATGCCTTAGAACATATTATTTGTGATTACAATACATTTTTCAAACTTTTTCTGTTAAAGTTAAGTTTATCTAGTTTACAATTTAGTCTCAGAAATCTATTTCAGATATATAACTAAGTGTGTAGACTTTTTTGAGTTAACGTACATAAAATTCAACATTTTTATGAAATCTTTCTTTTTGTGTTGGCTTTTTCTTTCTATTTGATTCAAGATAGATGAAATTTGTTAGGATTTGGATTAGTTCTTCTTGGTCTTTCATCCTTCTTCTATTGTGAAATTTGACTTCCTTCATATTTTCTTGAATCAACGTACATAGAAATGCAATTTTTACTAGACGTACTTCCTTAGAACACATTAATTGTGATTACAATACATTTTTCAAATTTTTTTTTGTCAAAGATGAGTTTATCTAGTTTACAATTTAGTCTCAGAAATCAACTTCCGACTTATAACGAAGAGTGTAAACTTTTTTGAGTTAACGTATAAAAAATTCAACATTTTTATGAACTCTTTATTTTTGCATTGGCTTTGTGTTTCAATTTGATTCAAATAGATGAAATTTCTTAGAATTTGGATTAGTTCTGGCTGGTCTTTCATCCTTCTTCTATTGTGAAATTTGACTTCCTTCATATTTTCTTGAATCAACGTACATAGAAATGCAATTTTTACTAGACGTACTGCCTTAGAACATATTATTTGTGATTACAATACACTTTTCAAACTTTTTCTGTTAAAGATGAGTTTATCTAGTTTACAATTTAGTCTCAGAAATCAACTTCCGATTTATAACGAAGAGTGTAGACTATTTTGAGTTAACGTATAAAAAATTTAACATTTTTATGAACTCTTTATTTTTGTATTGGCTTTGTCTTTCAATTTGATTCAAATAGATGAAATTTTTTGGAATTTGGATTAGTTCTGCCTGGGCTTTTATCCTTCTTCTATTCTGAAATTTGTCTTCCTTCATATTTTCTTGAATCAACGTACATAGAAATGCAATTTTTACTAGACGTAATGCCTTAGAACATATTATTTGTGATTTTTACAATACATTTTTCAAACTTTTTCTGTTAAGGATGAGTTTATCTAGATTATAATTTAGTCTCAGAAATCAATTTCAGATGTATAACGAAGTGTGTAGACTTTTTTGAGTTAACATATATAAAATTAAACATTTTTATGAACTCTTTCTTTTTGTGTTGGCATTTTCTTTCTATTTGATTTAAGATAGATGAAATTTGTTAGGATTTGGATTAGTTCTTTTTGGTCTTTCATCCTTCTTCTATTGTGAAATTTGACTTCCTTCCTATTTTCTTGAATCAACGTACATAGAAATGCAATTTTTACTAGACGTATTGCCTTAGAACATATTAATTATAATTACAATATATTTTTCAAACTTTTTCTGTTAAAGATGAGTTTATCTAGTTTACAATTTAGTCTTAGAAATCAATTTCCGACTTATACCGAAGTTTGTAGACTCTTTCGAGTTAACGTATATAAAACTCAACATTTTATGAACTCTTTCTTTTTGTGTTGGATTTGTCTTTCTATTTGATTCAAGATAGATGAAATTTGTTAGGATTTGGATTAGTTTTGCTTGGTCTTTCATCCTTCTTCTATTGTGAAATTTGACTTCCTTCATATATTCTTTAATCAACGTACATAGAAATGCAATTTTTACTAGACGTACTGCCTTAGAACATATTAATTGTGATTACAATACATTTTTCAAACTTTTTCTGTTAAAGATGAGTTTATCTAGTTCAAAATTTAGTCTCAGTAATCAATTTCCGACTTATAACGAAGTGTGTGGACTTTTTTGAGTTAACGTATATAAAATTCAACATTCTTATGAACTCTTTCTTTTTATGTTGGATTTGTCTTTCTATTTGATTCAAGGTAGAGAAATTTGTTAGGATTTGGATTAGTTCTGCTTGGTCTTTCGTCCTTCTTCTATTGTGAAATTTGACTTCCTTCATATATTCTTGAATCAACGTACATAGAAATGCAATTTTTACTAGACGTACTGCCTTAGAACATATATATTGTGATTACAATACATTTTTCAAATTTTTTCTATTAATGAGTTTATCTAGTTTACAATTTAGTCTCAGAAATCAACTTCCGACTTATAACGAAGAGTGTAGACTATTTTGTATTGGCTTTGTCTTTCAATTTGATTCAAATAGATGAAATTTGTTAGAATTTGGATTAGTTATGGCGGTCTTTCATCCTTCTTATATTGTGAAATTTGACTTCCTTCATATTTTCTTGAATGAACGTACATAGAAATGCAATTTTCACTAGATGTAATGCCTTAGAACATATTATTTGTGATTGCTATACATTTTTCAAGACTATCAGATAAATTGATGAAGTGTGTGCTAAATTTATTAGAGATCCAGTTTATAGACAAGACTATTTCAAGGAAAAAAAAAGAGCAACTAGATAGAATGTTAACTAGAAGAAAGCTCAATCTCCTATTAAGCTTGTTCCGGGTGGTAATTATGCTTCAGATGAAAATAAAGAGAATTGTGATATGCTGAAACTTATGCTGATTATGAAGATGATTACAAAGAGACTTATGGTGACTATGATTTCAATTCAAATTATGTCTGGTCTCATCCCCAAGAAGAAGAATTTTAGATTTGGAAATAAGGGGCGAAAACGTTTCTAATTTACCTAGTTTTCTTCTTTATGTTGTTTTTAAGTGTTTAGGAGCTTATTTTATGTGTTTTAAATTTTTTTTGCCCCTTTGGTTTATCGGGGTAGGGAGGTCTTGAGCTACCCATTTTGTAATTCTCGTAATTACGTTTTTTTGCTTTAATAAACCATTTTGACCTAGCAAAAAAAAAATACATTTTTCAAATTTTTTCTGTTAAAGATGAGTTTATATAGTTTATAATTTAGTTTCAGAAATCAATTTCAGACTTACAACGAAGTGTGTAGACCTTTTTGAGTTAGCTTATATAAAATTCAATATTTTTATGACCTCTTTCTTTTTGTGTTGGTTTTGTCTTTCTACTTGATTCAAGATAGATGGAATTTGTTAGGATTTGGATTAGTTCTGCTTGGTCTTTCGTCCTTCTTCTATAGTGAAATTTGACTTCCTTCATATATTCTTGAATCAACGTACATAGAAATGCAATTTTTACTAGATGTACTTCCTTAGAACATATTAATTGTGATTAAAATACATTTTTCAAACTTTTTCTGTTAAAGATGAGTTTATCCAGTTAACAATTTAGTTTCATAAATCAATTTCAGACTTATAACGAAGTGTGTAGACTTTTTTGAGTTAACGTATATAAAACTCAACATTTTTATGAACTCTTTCTTTTTGAGTTGGCTTTGTCTTTCTATTTGATTCAAGATAGATGAAATTTGTTAAGATTTGGATAAGTTATTCTTGGTGTTTCATCCTTCTTCTATTGTGAAATTTGACTTCATTCATATTTTCTTGAATCAACGTACAAAGAAATGCAATTTTTACTAGACGTATTGCCTTTGAACATATTAATTGTAATTACAATATATTTTTCAAACTTTTTCTGTTAAAGATGAGTTTGTCCAGTTTACAATTTAGTCTCAGAAATCAATTTCCGACTTATAACGAAGTGTGTAGACTTTTTGAGTTAACGTATATAAAATTCAACATTTTTATGAATACTTTCTTTTTGTGTTGGCTTTGTCTTTCTATTTGATTCAAGATAGATGAAATTTGTTAGGATTTAGATTAGTTCTGCTTGGTCTTTCGCCCTTCTTCTATAGTGAAATTTGACTTCCTTCATATATTCTTGAATCAACGTACATAGAAATGCAATTTTTACTAGACGTACTTCCTTAGAACATATTAATTGTGATTACAATACATATTTCAAACTTTTTCTGTTAAAGATGAGTTTATCTAGTTCACAATTTAGTCTCAGAAATCAACTTCCGACTTATAACGAAGAGTGTAGATTTTTTGAGTTAACGTATATTAAATTCAACATTTTTATGAACTCTTTATTTTTGTCTTGGCTTTGTCTTTCAATTTGATTCAAATAGATCAAATTTATTTGAATTTGGATTAGTTCTGGCTGGTCTTTCATCCTTCTTATATTGTGAAATTTGACTTCCTTCATATTTTCTTGAATCAAACTACAGAAATGTAATTTTTACTAGACGTAATGGCTTAGAACATATTAATTGTGATTACAATACATTTTTCAAACTTTTTCTGTTAAAGATGAGTTCATCTTGTTTACAATTTAGTCTCAGAAATCAACTTCCGACTTGTAACAAAGAGTGTAGACTTTTTGAGTTAACGTATAAAAATTCAACATTTTTATGAACTCTTTATTTTTGTATTGGATTTGTATTTCAATTTGATTCAAATAGATGAAATTTGTTACAAGTTGGATTACTTCAGGCTGGTCTTTCATCCTTCTTCTTATTGTGAAATTTGGCTTCCTTCATATTTTCTTGAATTAACATACATAGAAATGCAATTTTTACTAGACGTAATTTCTTAGAACATATAATTTGTGATTAAAATACACTTTTCAAACTTTTCTGTTAAAGATGAGTTTATCTAGTTTACAATTCAGTCTCAGAAATCAATTTCCGACTTATACCGAAGTTTTTAGACTTTTTTGAGTTAACGTATATAAAATTCAACATTTTTATGAACTCTTTCTTTTTGTGTTGCCTTTGTCTTTCTATTTGATTCAAGATAAATGAAATTTGTTAGGATTTGGATTAGTTCTGCTTGGCCTTTGATCCTTCTTCTATTGTGAAATTTGACTTCCTTCATATATTCTTGAATCAATGTACATAGAAATGCAATTTTTACTAGACATACTGCCATAGAACATATTAATTGTGATAACAATACATTTTTCAAACTTTTTCTGTTAAAGATGAGTTTATCTAGTTTACAATTTAGTCTCAGAAATCAACTTCCGAGTTATAACGAAGAGTGTAGACTTTTTGAGTTAACGTATAATAAATCTAACATTTTTATGAACTCTTTATTTTTGTATTGACTTTGTCTTTCAATTTGATTCAAATAGATGAAATTTGTTGGAATTTGGATTAGTTCTGCCTGGGCTTTTATCCTTCTTCTATTGTGAAATTTGACTTCCTTCATATTTTCTTGAATCGACGTACATAGAAATGCAATTTTTACTAGACGTAATGCCTTAGAACATATTATTTGTGATTACAATACATTTTTCAAACTTTTTCTGTTAAAGTTAAGTTTATCTAGTTTACAATTTAGTCTCAGAAATCTATTTCAGATATATAACTAAGTGTGTAGACTTTTTTGAGTTAACGTACATAAAATTCAACATTTTTATGAAATCTTTCTTTTTGTGTTGGCTTTTTCTTTCTATTTGATTCAAGATAGATGAAATTTGTTAGGATTTGGATTAGTTCTTCTTGGTCTTTCATCCTTCTTCTATTGTGAAATTTGACTTCCTTCATATTTTCTTGAATCAACGTACATAGAAATGCAATTTTTACTAGACGTACTTCCTTAGAACACATTAATTGTGATTACAATACATTTTTCAAATTTTTTTTTGTCAAAGATGAGTTTATCTAGTTTACAATTTAGTCTCAGAAATCAACTTCCGACTTATAACGAAGAGTGTAAACTTTTTTGAGTTAACGTATAAAAAATTCAACATTTTTATGAACTCTTTATTTTTGCATTGGCTTTGTGTTTCAATTTGATTCAAATAGATGAAATTTCTTAGAATTTGGATTAGTTCTGGCTGGTCTTTCATCCTTCTTCTATTGTGAAATTTGACTTCCTTCATATTTTCTTGAATCAACGTACATAGAAATGCAATTTTTACTAGACGTACTGCCTTAGAACATATTATTTGTGATTACAATACACTTTTCAAACTTTTTCTGTTAAAGATGAGTTTATCTAGTTTACAATTTAGTCTCAGAAATCAACTTCCGATTTATAACGAAGAGTGTAGACTATTTTGAGTTAACGTATAAAAAATTTAACATTTTTATGAACTCTTTATTTTTGTATTGGCTTTGTCTTTCAATTTGATTCAAATAGATGAAATTTTTTGGAATTTGGATTAGTTCTGCCTGGGCTTTTATCCTTCTTCTATTCTGAAATTTGTCTTCCTTCATATTTTCTTGAATCAACGTACATAGAAATGCAATTTTTACTAGACGTAATGCCTTAGAACATATTATTTGTGATTTTTACAATACATTTTTCAAACTTTTTCTGTTAAGGATGAGTTTATCTAGATTATAATTTAGTCTCAGAAATCAATTTCAGATGTATAACGAAGTGTGTAGACTTTTTTGAGTTAACATATATAAAATTAAACATTTTTATGAACTCTTTCTTTTTGTGTTGGCATTTTCTTTCTATTTGATTTAAGATAGATGAAATTTGTTAGGATTTGGATTAGTTCTTTTTGGTCTTTCATCCTTCTTCTATTGTGAAATTTGACTTCCTTCCTATTTTCTTGAATCAACGTACATAGAAATGCAATTTTTACTAGACGTATTGCCTTAGAACATATTAATTATAATTACAATATATTTTTCAAACTTTTTCTGTTAAAGATGAGTTTATCTAGTTTACAATTTAGTCTTAGAAATCAATTTCCGACTTATACCGAAGTTTGTAGACTCTTTCGAGTTAACGTATATAAAACTCAACATTTTATGAACTCTTTCTTTTTGTGTTGGATTTGTCTTTCTATTTGATTCAAGATAGATGAAATTTGTTAGGATTTGGATTAGTTTTGCTTGGTCTTTCATCCTTCTTCTATTGTGAAATTTGACTTCCTTCATATATTCTTTAATCAACGTACATAGAAATGCAATTTTTACTAGACGTACTGCCTTAGAACATATTAATTGTGATTACAATACATTTTTCAAACTTTTTCTGTTAAAGATGAGTTTATCTAGTTCAAAATTTAGTCTCAGTAATCAATTTCCGACTTATAACGAAGTGTGTGGACTTTTTTGAGTTAACGTATATAAAATTCAACATTCTTATGAACTCTTTCTTTTTATGTTGGATTTGTCTTTCTATTTGATTCAAGGTAGAGAAATTTGTTAGGATTTGGATTAGTTCTGCTTGGTCTTTCGTCCTTCTTCTATTGTGAAATTTGACTTCCTTCATATATTCTTGAATCAACGTACATAGAAATGCAATTTTTACTAGACGTACTGCCTTAGAACATATATATTGTGATTACAATACATTTTTCAAATTTTTTCTATTAATGAGTTTATCTAGTTTACAATTTAGTCTCAGAAATCAACTTCCGACTTATAACGAAGAGTGTAGACTATTTTGTATTGGCTTTGTCTTTCAATTTGATTCAAATAGATGAAATTTGTTAGAATTTGGATTAGTTATGGCGGTCTTTCATCCTTCTTATATTGTGAAATTTGACTTCCTTCATATTTTCTTGAATGAACGTACATAGAAATGCAATTTTCACTAGATGTAATGCCTTAGAACATATTATTTGTGATTGCTATACATTTTTCAAGACTATCAGATAAATTGATGAAGTGTGTGCTAAATTTATTAGAGATCCAGTTTATAGACAAGACTATTTCAAGGAAAAAAAAAGAGCAACTAGATAGAATGTTAACTAGAAGAAAGCTCAATCTCCTATTAAGCTTGTTCCGGGTGGTAATTATGCTTCAGATGAAAATAAAGAGAATTGTGATATGCTGAAACTTATGCTGATTATGAAGATGATTACAAAGAGACTTATGGTGACTATGATTTCAATTCAAATTATGTCTGGTCTCATCCCCAAGAAGAAGAATTTTAGATTTGGAAATAAGGGGCGAAAACGTTTCTAATTTACCTAGTTTTCTTCTTTATGTTGTTTTTAAGTGTTTAGGAGCTTATTTTATGTGTTTTAAATTTTTTTTGCCCCTTTGGTTTATCGGGGTAGGGAGGTCTTGAGCTACCCATTTTGTAATTCTCGTAATTACGTTTTTTTGCTTTAATAAACCATTTTGACCTAGCAAAAAAAAAATACATTTTTCAAATTTTTTCTGTTAAAGATGAGTTTATATAGTTTATAATTTAGTTTCAGAAATCAATTTCAGACTTACAACGAAGTGTGTAGACCTTTTTGAGTTAGCTTATATAAAATTCAATATTTTTATGACCTCTTTCTTTTTGTGTTGGTTTTGTCTTTCTACTTGATTCAAGATAGATGGAATTTGTTAGGATTTGGATTAGTTCTGCTTGGTCTTTCGTCCTTCTTCTATAGTGAAATTTGACTTCCTTCATATATTCTTGAATCAACGTACATAGAAATGCAATTTTTACTAGATGTACTTCCTTAGAACATATTAATTGTGATTAAAATACATTTTTCAAACTTTTTCTGTTAAAGATGAGTTTATCCAGTTAACAATTTAGTTTCATAAATCAATTTCAGACTTATAACGAAGTGTGTAGACTTTTTTGAGTTAACGTATATAAAACTCAACATTTTTATGAACTCTTTCTTTTTGAGTTGGCTTTGTCTTTCTATTTGATTCAAGATAGATGAAATTTGTTAAGATTTGGATAAGTTATTCTTGGTGTTTCATCCTTCTTCTATTGTGAAATTTGACTTCATTCATATTTTCTTGAATCAACGTACAAAGAAATGCAATTTTTACTAGACGTATTGCCTTTGAACATATTAATTGTAATTACAATATATTTTTCAAACTTTTTCTGTTAAAGATGAGTTTGTCCAGTTTACAATTTAGTCTCAGAAATCAATTTCCGACTTATAACGAAGTGTGTAGACTTTTTGAGTTAACGTATATAAAATTCAACATTTTTATGAATACTTTCTTTTTGTGTTGGCTTTGTCTTTCTATTTGATTCAAGATAGATGAAATTTGTTAGGATTTAGATTAGTTCTGCTTGGTCTTTCGCCCTTCTTCTATAGTGAAATTTGACTTCCTTCATATATTCTTGAATCAACGTACATAGAAATGCAATTTTTAC